>NW_023416489.1:0-85222 GCF_012460135.2 Molothrus ater | reverse complement strand
TCAATACAGAAAGCAGATTATGTTCTAATCGCATTGTGATATGCTTCAATAATAGCATAGACAACTTCTCCTCTCTCTGGATGAGTGGCTGTTATAACCTTCTCCAAACTCTTTTCGTGGGGGAGATTTTCCAAAGGTAATGATGTTGCAAAAGATTATGTCAGCAGAGAGGTTTTGTTGGTTTTGTGCTTAATGATAAATGATACCATCTTACTGCCCTTCATGACAGGCTAAATTTAGAGCCCTGGAATTGGTAGCATTTTTGGATCAAGGTTTGAGTTATATCTCAAAGCATGTGGAAATGTGTCATGTAAATTCTACAAGTTGAGCAATATATTGATGAGTCTTATAATATAAAGCATAACTTAAAATATCTTTTCAAGTCTACATTACACCAAACTGGTTCAGTTTAGGTCTGCTCATCTTTATCATGTTCCATTTCTCCCTGAAAAATCCTGCATCTCCATATGTTGCCCTCACCTTTCATTAGGCCCAGATGCAAATAAAACCTCAGCAGCTCAGTCCTGCAAATCCTACACTGCATTGCAAAGTTGGGTCTAGAGGGACTAAGACAGTTTTTGAAATTTCCTGAGCCCTGATGTGTAGAAAAGGAAGAAAAGACCCAATAACTATGCAGCCTAGACTCACTCACTTTCTTCAGGCAGCTCTAACCATAAGCAGATGGAAACTAAAAACAGGGTTACACAGAATATCCCACACACAGAGGACAAATAGTTAAAACAGTTCACTGCTGTCTAATTGACTGGGGAGTTGCTGAGCCACCACCCCAGTAAACACTGGATGAATCTTAGCAGGCCAAGAACAGGCCTCCATTCCACCTTTTGAGGGGCTGAACCTTTACTTTGCTTTTCTGAGTACTTGTTTTTCCCTTTCATTTAATATCTTTCCAGGTGACACTTTTTCCAGTGAAATTTCTTTATTTGCTGCTCACCCTAGGCTCAATGAAATTGTCTTTGCCTGATGTTTTCTTTTGCATATCTCTAGCCAATGTGCTTTCTCACGATGTCTCTTCACGTCTTAAGAGCCTGAGCCCAGATTGGGCAGCTGGACTTCATCATATTCAGCCTTCAGGTAATGCAAGGCCCCAGCCTGGGAATACACATTGAAAACAGGCTCCTCAGAGAATCTCTGACTGTGGACGCATTTCTGCCAGTTGCTAAGAAATTCTGAAGACTGGGATGTTTTTTCTCATGTGAACATGGGCGTAGGTAGGCATCTTTGTGAAACCAGGACTCAGCACCTGATGCTGCTTAAATCATGATTTTTCTTCTCTGGGTAGGAAGAGCAGGAGGTGAAATTGCTACCACCCATTTGTCTAGTAATAGTCTAGCATTTGGAGCATCTACCCTGCAAAGGGCAGTATGAGGTTTGGGACTTGCTTAAAACCTTGTCTCTCAGGTCCCATGAGAGTGCTGTAAGTGGCAGTCTGGAGGAAAGTTATTCTGCAGTCTGTGGCAACAGCTGTTCCTGGATTTTCAGTGGGTGCCTGCGCACATAGGGCAGCCTTGACAGAGCTCATAAACAGCTGTGAAACAACCCATGTCCCAGTATGGCTCTCTACAGGGCTATGATGAAGACTATGAGGGAGTCTCCTGGCATTAGGTAGATCTTACTTCCCCACCATCCCAAGGAAATCCTACAAATAGACCAAAAATATGCAATCAGGCTGGAATTTCTTGAGTTTTACAGTTTAAGTTTTACATACTCAGAAATCTGGGTATGTTGGCCTTCCAAGTCTATTTGACAAAGGTTGGAGGGATCATTTGGGGAGAAATTCAGTATGAATGGCTAACAGCTTTAGTCCTCATGAAGAAAATTGGTATCCCTAACCTTCCCATGAATTCTTAAGACATTCTTAAAATATTTCCTCCATGTTTTTAATCCTTTTTCTGCCCCAGGGTTAAACTGAAAGGACAGAAGTGCCTGGTCATACTATGGATTTCTTCCATGACATTCAACATGGGTCTCAGGGCAGGTTCAGGCGCTTGACTTCTACCTGCAAAATGGAGCTCCAGACAGTTCAGTTCAGTTCTCTCTGCTGCCAGCAAGGTGGAGTAACAGAAGTCAACTTTGCACCAAGTCTGAGGGGATGTAATAAGAAAAGAGATTTCCCAAGAAGACTTCTTCCTTTTCAAAAATACCCTTAACTTTTAAGCTTGCTTTTGGATTTTATTTTAGCAGATACTAGCTAACAGGAGGAAAGGGTTTTTGGCAGACATGTAGAGAAAATCAGAAGAAACTTGTTTTTTCCTTGATATACAGAACAGGTGCAGGCTTCAAAGACTTTTTCATGGGTAGAATACAAAGTATACTGCAACAGTTAGCTTTGTGTGTATCATGGCTTTGACCCATGCCTCTGCACCATTACTCAGCAGTCCTTTTGTTCTCCTTGTTAAGGTGCATGTCAACTGGTGCATGTCAGCTCTGATGTATTGACTACTGACAGTCTACTAACACTCTTAAATTTATTTATTGCTCATCTACTATTCCACTAACCTTGATCAAAATTTCTTCCCTGACATTGAAAATTCTTCCCTTGACATTGAATTCTTCCCTTGACATTGAATTCTTCCCTTGACATGATTAAATCTTTTGCTTCAAAAGAAAAGTAGGATGGTACTTGAAAATACTGGGTTTGAACAAAGCTACACTGAAGGGAAGAGAAACCTGGGCACAGTGAAAAATATTCCAGCAGGTTCTGCTCATGTATTTTCTGCAAATCCTTACCTCATCTACAGAAAACCCTTATTCTAGAACAGCACCAAGAAGACCTGCCTGAACCTTCAGTCTGCTTTCTAACCTCAATCCTCCTTTTCCTTGGTATGACAGATTTTATTTTAGTTTCCCTGTTTTACAGGTGTTCAGGGACTACAGAGTAGTATACGAAGTCCATGACCTCTCTCTACACAGCAATGCATTCATTATTGATTATACAAGATGCATTCATCTAAAGGCATTGCAGTTTAAAAAAAAATAATGGATATGTCAAAGTTATTAATTCTTTGGTAGTTAAGATTTACCAAAGGCTTTCCTTCTGAAAGCACATTTTTGAAACCTACAGTCAGGAGATATTATTGTGTAGTTAGCTCTCCCATCTTCTGCATGTCATTTCTGAGATACAACAGAGAGAAGAGTAGCAATGTGTGAACATTTCTCAACACTGTTTTGAAGAGGGGAAAAGGAAGAGAGAAGGTGTTGAAATTCAATTTTCATTTTTACCAAGGCTGCCTCTGATAAAAGCTGCAAGAAGCTGCAAAAAGATGCCTCTAAAATAAGACTAGCATAAGATTATTAGCTAAAGACTTCTTTCCCCACAGTGTGAGAAAAATCAGTCTTGCATGCCAAGGACTAGGAAGAGCTTGGTTCCTATAGTGACTGTTATAGCAACTGTTAGCATCCAAAGTGTCTTTTCATCTAACGATAGAAATAGTTCAAGTTCTTTCTGGAGACAGTCACTGGATGAGTGGAGTGTTTATTATGCATACATTTACAATAAGGTGAAACAGATCAGAAATGGAGACTGGGGGAGGACCAAAGAAAGTTCTGCTGTAATCATGATGCAAAGACTATTTTGCCTCCAATCCCTGTTGTTTGTAGCTCTTCTAAATGCTGCAGAAATCTTTCTGGGGAAAAAGAACAAAACAAAACAAACAATTTAAAAATAAAACAAAACAAAAAACCCACCAGAACAAGAGAGACGTGGAACACAGCTTTTCATATATGCTGAGGGATACACTAGCCACAGCTAAATAAGAATCTCTTAAATAAGTCAGGCCACTTACAGGTAAGACTATTTTTCTGATTCCAGGACTACTTCTCACAACATCTGTCTAGGACAGACTGGAATGAATAATAATAATAATATATATGGAGCCACTGTAAATGAAAGATTTTCTTTATGTAAAGAGAAATGTATGTTGCAACTTTTCAGTGTGCTGCTCTCCTAATTTTGATAAGGGAAGTGCTGGCATTCTCAAAGTCCTGATGGAGAACAGGCATCAGATTCAGTTTGGGATTCCTTCAAAAAATTTATGGATTGTTGTAAGGGAAGTCAGGACAAATCTAACTCAATTAGAAGCAAATAATGTACTGAGAAGGAAGAGTGGGGATAGTTGAATAAGGATCCTTGATAATCAACAGCTGGGATCATCTTTGGAAAATGCATAGATTTAAAACCTGACTTTTGACTACATGATTTAAAGCAGCAGAACCTATAACTTGACAGAGTCTCCAGACAGGTACTCCAGGGTGCCTTTCTGAAGTTTGGATTAACTCTTTGCTATGTTATATGGTATTCATTATGAAAGTGCCTCTCCTGTAGCCAGAAGTCACATTATTCCTTGCAGATCATGGCTTTTTGGGACATGCTTGATGCATCTAGGACTAGTAGCAAGAGTTGGGCAGTGCTGCTTTTGCAAGCCATCTTCTGTACCCATGCAAGCATGTCCCTGGTTGCTCTAAATAGTTATTGCTTCCTTGAAAGCAGTGAGTGTCAAGGCAAGAAGAACTGCTGCAGGAGAGGAGGTCTCCAACCTCCACAGTCTAGCTTCAAGTGACTAGGAAGAAAAATTTCCTGATATTTAGAAAATTACGTCAGACACTAAACCAGCACAATCAACTCACAGTGGTTTACATGCATCTATCTTCTTGAAGAAAAAAAATAAATTGTATGACCCTCATGATTACATAAATGTATTCATTATTTTGCATGTATATATTATCTTTTCATGGCCTTTCTAAATTAGGGACACACACAGAATAGATACAGCTAGTCACTTTTCTCCAAATTTTAAAATTTCAATATTAGGACTGCATGTCTTTTTGCTACATCCCTCCTTCTAGCCCATATAAGTGGTGGAAGCAATGGCACTGTGTAAATGTGTATTAGCACTAGGAATAAGAGCATAGAGGCTAGATTATGCTATGTGATGTGTGCATGATGCCATTAGCAGCCAATTCATGAGCAAAGAGTAGCTTAGGGAATCATATTGGTGCCATGCATGCCAAGACCCCTTCTCAAGTGCCTAACCTGAGAGAGAAACTCACCACTGGTGAGGCATTCCCCACAAAAGGCAAGACTGTGCTGGAATGGCTTTAAAGAAAAATGAAAAAAAGAGAGAGACTAACTGTTACAATGTTTATTTTTATTGTTATGAAAACCAAAAGGTGTGCATTTCTAGATAATACTGTAAATACTAGGAATTTTGTAAATATACTTGATGGGAAAGAGAAAAAGTGGGGTATGGAAAATTGCACGTGGACAAAAAAACTTTTAACTGAGACTGACTTTTCTTTCAGGGAAGATCCAAAGGATGCTCTCCAGAAACTCTGTCCCTTTTACCTGACAGTTAAAAAGGAAGATATTTCTGGTTCTGGCCTGTGTTCTTCTGACTGAGAAGATAAAATGTGCCAAGCACATTTAAGTTCCAATTTTTCAAAAGCAATTTTCAATGATCTTTTGATGCTGACCTCAGATAGACTAAGGAAGCCTGAATTTTGGCTAAAAGTGATTGGTACTTATTGTGTGGTGGGTGTCTTTCCTATTTAGGTGGAACAGCTCATGTTATCAGTATAATTCTCCAAAATTCATCTTCTATGTAGCTCACTGTACTTTTAATCACAAAGAGCATCGGGAGGCGGCCAACCAGAGCACAAGTATCTTGATCAGCATTCATTCCTAATGCTGGAATCACTACTGTATGCACAGCCTATCAAGGCACTGTTGTCATCTAAATGATGAATAGAAAACGAATTTCTTGGCACAGGCCCCTTTGCAACAGGTCCAAGTTGCCAGTTATCCTCGGTGAGGGAGGGAGGGAACTGTGGATCCTTGAAGCTCTCTCCATGCTGAAACTCATTCTTGGATCTCAAGAAATCTTGTCCTTTTATCACCCTAGACTTTTCCTTAAGTTTGTATTTTATTGATGTCACACCAACTGTGTAAAAAGTAAAATAGGCTGGCATTAACTAAGTGATATTTAGTTATTCACTCCTCCTTACCCCACCTGCCAATCCTAAAGGATTTTTGATTTCTTGTCATGTCTTCTTATCTACTTGCACTGCCTCATACCTGAAAAGATTCACCTGAAGGCAGCAGTAATTCCAGGAATTCTCTCTCCAGAAGTTTTTCTTCTATTTGAAGTTAATTTATCTACTTCCTGTGATTTCAGGGAAGAGGACTTGGAGGAGGGAAGGAACATAACCTCCTCCCCCAGAAGTCCAGCATGTACATCCATGTCATGGAATTAATTTCTTACGGAAACATCACTGGTGCCCGTTCTGTGAGTGAGCTCTGCAGCCCTTCATTAGTCATACTTTCCCATGTAAAGCTCATTTTATGTAGTTTCGGAGCCTGGGGTGTCAACCCAGAAATTTGGTGATTGAAGTCAGCAGGACAGACTTTCCGGAGTAACAAAGTGAGACCAATGCTGAACACCACCTAGCTGCATGTAGCTATATGAAGCCAGATACAGATTCAAATCATGAAAATTTCAGATTCAAATAATGAAGTTGAAAGCAAAGGGTACCTTTCAGGTAAAATGCTTCCCCGTGATGTAAGTGGTGTTCTGTGTCGGAATGTAAGTACCAGTTCAACATATGTTAGCACTTTAATGGATGAGAGGTGTTGATCTGAAGGTATGGTAATGAAGGAAAATATAAAAAAAAAAATTAAAATCTGTATTTGTCTTCAATAAGAAGAATTTCAATTTAAAAGAAGGGTCTAAATATTAAAATATAGAACATGTATGGGTTTTAATTTGGGATGTTTATTAAAATTTTCCTAGATTTTTACAGGATTTAGAACTACATTTATTTTATGAAAACATTTTTCTTTTGATGCATGTTTTCCACTGGGTTCCTTACTTTCCTTTTCCGTGAAACAGACAGCTCTGCCCTCTCTGACTCACATCCAAAAGTCAGCAAGACTTACAGAAACTGTCCAGATAATTTAGACAGTCATTTGCTGCCCATTACATGCTGACCTAAACCACAAGTATAGTACCAAGTTGTCACATGTAAAAAAGATTTAAAATTCAAGTCCTGTACACCTGAAACCTTTCATTTTCTCATATTGTTTTCCCATGTTTGCTATTCTATTAGTCCCATCTCATCTTGTATTTTTGTCCATACATTCTGCCTCCCCAAATCCACACTACAGTGTGACTTCAACTCCCAGGCTGCCCTGCAGTATCATTTCCCACTCCAATTTTCCACTTCACTGAATATTAAAGTGGTGTGCTTATAATGGGGATGTCTTTTATGTGCCATGTCTGTAGTGTGAATTGTGAGTGTCCATATGCTATTATTTGTAAAGGTGCAAGTCTCTTGTTACTCTGCAGCAATTGATATCTGTATTTTAATTATTATTGCAATGGAGACGGCTGCAAGACACCTGCCAATTTTTTTCTATCATCAGTATTATAAAATTTACTCCTATGGACCAGTATGTTTTAATTTTGCTGCTTTACACAAATGAAGAGTGATCAGAATAGCAGAAATGTTGCAGGAGAATGAATTGCAAGTAACTTTGCCCCTGATGAGTTGCAGCTGTTCTAATTACCAAAGAGGAGGAGCGGCCTTGCCCTTAAAGGGTCACAGCTATGTCCAGTATGGATGGGTGTTATAGAAGAGTGGGTCAGCCAGTTGGAGGAGCGTTTGTTGTGAGGACAGTCAGGGTCTGCTGGTGAGAGCTTGTTGGCTGTGCTGTGAGGAAGAGTCAGCTGGTTGTAGAAGGAACAGGAAGGATTAGGCTTGCTGCTTGAAGAAACAAACGTCCCATCTCATTTCTACTTCCAATGTGAGGTCTATAGGGACAAAATGTGTGATGAGAAACCATGTTGTTGATGAGCCAGAAATTATCCAGATTTCTTCTTTTTCTGACTAGCATTTTGGTTGAACAGGAATCAAAAGCTGGAAAAAGTGGTGACATAGCAGTTGTACTTACATTTACTTTCTTCCCTTCCCTTTTAAAGATTTTATGTTGAAAAATCACCATTCCCTTAGGAGCATTTTTTTATGAATGACTGCTATTCAGAAGGGAAACTGAAGTAAAATTTCATTTTAAAATAGCACCAAATAAACAATTACAAGAAAATAGAGAGAAAAATGGGTAAATTGTAGTAAAGGATTATTCATTTTTAAATATCATCTATTTCAGATTAAAGCATGAACAATGCACAGAGAAAAATTTGCTTTGAAAGACATCTTAATGGAGAAATTTTCTCTGCAGTATTAATTACAATAAATGTTATATACAACAGACAGAGAGTATGGAGAGAACATTCTGATCATTTGCTGATTATTTTTTTCCAGAATCTAGTTGATGGAGAGCAACACACACACTGATAAACTAGCCGGTGAAAAAGCATTGGCTGTTGTCAAAGACCATTAAATGGGGCAAAGCCAGTGCAGGTCAACTGACTGAGGAGGAAGAGACTGGCTGTCTGACTAAGTACACATCTTCATTTTCCTCACCCACTGGCATGAAAAAGCATTTTTGGGCTTGGTGATGAGGGTTGTACTACTATATCAGACAAAAGGGATCTAAAAAGCACAAGAGAGTTTCCTCCCTCCCCCTCCTAACCCAAAGGAAACCAAATGCACTCTGTTCTGCTAATACTTCCTACCTTTGTTACCCTTTGGTGAAGAAAATGCATGAGTAATCAGTTAAGAGCACTTCTTTTCATGATTTTTTAAAATCACTCTTAAAGTGGTGGAATCAGAAGCCAAACTGCCCAGAAAGAGATACTCTGAAGATGTGAAAAAATACTTCAAAGAATTTGGGAGCCCTATGCACACTGAAATTTTGTTTTTTATCTTTCACCAGTTTAACAGCATTGTAAGACACTATCATAATCTTTTAGACAAAATAATTTCCTTGATTGCTGGGATATGTTTTCTTTGGTTTTCTGCATTAGTTTTGGGTTTGGGGATTTTGGTGTGATTACTTTTTTCTTTCTAAATAGTATTAACATGAGAATTAAGTAAGTACCTATTCTTACTAAACATTATTACTGCTGCAGTTGGCATGTTAAATCAACTTCTTAATAGTACAGGAAAATGCGTCAGGCACATGTGGGACTGAGCACATGTCAGAAATACATAGTCTCAGGAAGCACAGCTGGACTTACTAAATGTATGAGACATTTTCTTTTGGCAGTAGAAGACCTGATCTGTGTTTTGAAAAATCAATGAAAAGTATTATGAAAATAGGACAGTTCCCTATAGAAGGATACAGGCTCAGGGTAAGAGAGTTGAGTTCCAGTGTTTTGCTTTGTCTTGCTTTGCTATGTTTGCTGCTGGATTTCTACTCTATCAGGGAACTCCAGACTTGGGCAAACAACAGAAATAAATATCAGGAGTGAATTTGGGGCTTGGTATCTAGGAAGGATGACTTTGCCAACCTTGAGTGACTGGTGCTGCACGATCCCTAGAAGATTTTGGGGTTCTTTAGTGTCAGGGGAGGACAGAGATTTTTTTTATGACTGCCCTTCAGTTTTGCCTTGAAGTTGTAATTTCAGAAATAAGATCAAAAACACAAAAGCAGTCTGGAACCAGTTTACTGCTGTTGGTTGCTATGCTGAGGTAAGAGTGAGGAATGGATGGGAGGAGGATGTCGAGAGCAGAAGAATGGCAAGTCAAGTGTAGCACATTCAGCAGCACGGGCATGGTAGCCGCAGAACAGCTGATGGCTGTGCCAGGAAGCCCAGTCCAGGCCGAGCTGGGGGGTGCAGGTCCCTCAACCGCAGCACCCATTTACTGCACGTGATGCTGCAGCCCCCAAACCAGTGAAAAGTGTTAAAGGAGCTTGGACCTGAGAATGACTCTGACTTTGTGGAAACTTCTAAGGGAGTAAGTAGGTGCCTAAGGTTCTCCGGCTGTAGAAGGAGGCTTGTGCCAGTAGTGGACGCAGCCATCAGCTGCGCTTCTAGAAATCATCATCCCCATTATCCCTCTGGATATTATCTAGAGGAACTGCCTCATCCCCAGAAGACAACGCTAGCCGCCCTGCGGAGTCCCGACAGCCGACTCCCCGGGGGCCGGGGACGGACGAAGGCGGGGGACCCGCGCCTCACCTGAGGCGGCGGCGGTGGCCACGCCTCTCCCTGCTGTGTCTCTAAAGCCCTCCTCCTCCTCTTCCTCTTCCTCCTCTCCATCCCTCCATTCCTGCCTCGCCGCTGCCGCTCGTAGCTGCCGGGCTCTGCCTCGCCCGCCTTCTCTCCCCACCCTCCTAATCCCCACCACCAGCCATGGCCGACATGAAGACAGGCATCTTCGCCAAAAACGTCCAGAAACGCCCTCAATCGCGCCCAGGAGAAGGTGCGCTCCGGGGCGGGGGAACTGCTGGGAAGGGGCGGAGGGGGATGAAGAGCGCGGCGGCGGTGCCCGGGGTCCGCGAGAGGATGCGGCTCCTCTCGCCCCCAGCGCCCGCCGCTGCAGCTTCCCCTGTCGGTGCCCACGGGGCGCCGGGCGGGGGCCGGGGCCGCCGGCCTGATTACGTAACTGACCCATTTCACCCCAGCGCTGCCCCGGCCCCCGCCGGCCGCTGCTCCCCGAGCGCGGGGCTGCGGCGCTACGGGCGCTGCCGGCGGCACCTGCCGCAGGCCCCAGGCGGCCGCTGCTCCCTCGCCCTTGAGGCGGCGCGGGGCTGCCCGCGGGGGAGGCACCGCTCCGCACCCGGCGTGGCCGCGATGCTGCCCCGGCCCGCGCGGGGAACGCGGGTTCGGTTCGCCTCGCCTCCCCTCACCGCCCGCCGCCCGCCCTCCTAAGAGGATTGCCTTTCCTTTAATATCCGCGCCGACTCATCCCCGGCTGCGGCGATTGCTGCAGCCGCGGCGTGACAGACACCGCTGCGTGTGATGACAGGAGCCCGCGGGGGCCGGGGTGCTGGCGCAGCCCGCGCTTTCTTCAGCGGCTGCTGCGGGTTTGGGGAGCTTCTCGGGATGTCATGAGGCTGGTCGAAATGTTCTGCAGCTGACAGCTTGTGCTGCTTAGGAAAGTCGGTACCGATTCTAGCGCTATTGTAGCCTGGAAATGACCAACGGGGGAAGTCAGGGAGAATTTGCAGGAGTTCCTGACCAAAGACGAGGGCCTTACGGACCACTTTCTGTTTTGCTCATCTTCCTTAATGAAAGCTGATAGGTATAAATGTTCCGCACAAATAGCTCCTGTGTAGCTGTTGGGTGTCTCAAAACATAACCATAGATAGAGATATTAGGCCCAATAGAAAAGCATTTCTGTATGACTATGTGTAGCAGCTGTGTCTGCTGTTAGTACAGTTTGAATAAAGCTATTGCCAGCATGAATTTTGCAGACATAGTTGTCAGTACGTGTTGCAAGTCATCTCTTTTGAGGGTTAATAAAACCTTTATACCCCTCTATCATATATCCTGTATTGTTATGCAGCTTAGGGAATAGGGCTCTTGTGAATTAAGAAAGATTATTTTGTGAGCATATTTCTTACACTTCACTGCCCGTAAATCTGCACTTTCTTTTTGGCCACACATTGAATTCTGTGGAGCTCCAGCGGCAGAAAAAACCGCAACAATTAATATGTCTTATTCATAATTGCGTTATTATTTAAGAATTTAATAGTTGAGGCTGTCATAGACTAGTGATTAATTTTCCCTTTCAAATACTCCTGTCTAGCTCACTTATAAAGTACTAGACTTTTCAACACCAAAGTCATGATGCGTTTCCATTCTTGCAGGTTTGGACTGTAACTGTTTTCAGGTAAAACACGTAAATCCTCTGTAATAGTTCAAAGAGATCTGATCACTTTATGGTGTGAGTTGAATTGACTTGAGTTCGTTGTTGGAGTCGAGGCCTAAAAATACAGTTTGTTTGTCTTTATCAGTATGGTTATGATTAACCATCTGGAAAAGCACTGGTGCAAGTTGTAATCACACGTACTGCTTCAAGCTGTGTCTGTTCCAGTGTGGGGAGTCCTGCTCACAGAAATATGTGGGCATACTAGAGAGAACATATTAATGTGAATATCTGAGATACCCCGTACTTCTCAAAGATTGTTCATGCACCAGCCCCAGGACAGGTGCCTTGAGTCTGATGGGTGCCTTGGGTGCAAATCAAAGATGCTGTTGGGCTCTGACAGATGGTCTGCTCCACCTCCACTTTGGTGATCAATCATGCTAACAAGGGGGAAATTTGTCTGGTTTGATTTTCATGTATCAGTCAGGCATCTGGCAATTTTGGCTTCCTTATAGTATCTGTGGTGTTAATTTCTTATGTCAGTGGTCTACAAGTTGCTTATTTACAGTGTTATTTACAAGATATTAGTGGCCTTACACAGTCATAGTACCAGTGGTCTGACACAGAGTAGGTCACAGTACCATGTAGCTCTGTATACTTGCCTCCTCCTTCTTGGCCCGTGTGTTGTGCACAGCATGAGCTGTGCATGTATACTCTTTCATGTCTATGTTTATGGTTAGCTTTGAGTTCATGTATGTCTATACAACATAAAATCCTTCATTATTTTTGCTGAAACTTCACCCAAAAAAAAAAAAAAAAAAACCCAAAAAAAAAACAGCCCCCAAATGGGAATGATTGAGTTTTGTTTATTTGTTTTGGGTACTTGATGACAACAAGTAAATTTTGTCTAGGAGTTGAAAATGTATGATTTGTCTGATTCTTGATGGTATGAATAGGATGGCATTGTGACAGGTGTGTAATATCACACTGGCTTAAAGAGATTTTAAATACATTTAGTTGTTTTTATCTTGATGCTTATATTGCATTTGTGCACCTTCAGTTTACTGAATGTATTCTTATATATCAATGCTTTTATAAAGCATTTTTGCATTGCTTTCTATTATTTATTGATGCAACAGATGTATTAAAAATATGGAGTGGCTCTTAAACATAGACCTTCATTTTGGATTTCAGTAAAGCTTTTGATACTGTCTCTCACAGGATCCTGCTGGATAAAATGTCTGGCCCACAGCTGGATAAACACATTGTGCAGTGGGTAAGCAACTGTCCCACAGGTTGCTATCAAAGGGTTACAGTCAATGGGGTGACAGACTGGTGAGCTGTCACTAGTGGGGTTCCTCATGGCTTCATCCTCAGCCCGGTGCTCTTCAACATCTTCACAAATGACTTGGACGTAGGACTATAAGGGATTCTAAGTAAGTTTGCAGATGCTAGAAAACTGGGAGGAGTTGTTGACTCCTGTGAAGGCAGAGAGGCCCTGAAGAGAGAATTTGACAAATGAGAAGGCTGGGCAATCACCAACCATATGAAGTTCAGAAAGTACCAGATTCTGCACCTGGGACAGGACAACCCCGGATATGTGGACAGACTGGGGAACAACAAGCTGAAAAGCAGCCCAGAAGAAAAGGGACCTGGGAGTCCTGGTTGACAGGAAGTTGAATGTGAGTCAGCAGTGCCCTGGCAGCCAGGAGGGCCAAACGTGTCCTGGGTACATCTGGCACAGCATCACCAGCTGGGCAAGGGAGGGGATTGTCCCCTTTGCTCTGCACTGCTGTGGCCTCACCTTGAGTCCTGTGGGCAGTTTTGGGTGCCACAATATAAGAAATATATTAAGCTATTAGAGAACACCCTAAAGGAGAATTAACAAAGGTCATGAAGGGCCTTGAGGGGAAGCTTCAAGTATGAGGACTGGATGAGGTCACTTGGTCTCTTCAGCCTGGAGAAGAGGAGACTGAGGGGAGATGTTATAGTAGTCTGCAACTTATTCATGAGGGGGAGAAGGGCAGACACTGATCTTTTCTCTTGTGGTGACCAGTGACAGGACTTGACAGAATGGTCTGAGGTTGCGTCAGGGGAGGTGTAGTTGGATATTAGAAAAAGGTTCTTTCCCAGAGGGTGGTGGTTGGGCATTGGAGCAGGCTCCCCAGGGAAACAGTCACAGCACCAAGCCTAAAAGAGTTCAAGAAGTGTTTGGACAATGCTCTTGGGCACATGGTGTGACTCTTGGGGATGGTCCTGTGCAGACTTGTGAGTTGGACTCAATCCTTGTGGATCTCTTTGAATTCAGTTTATTCTGCAATCCCTGATTCATTTATGTAAACTACTTTTCTAGTAATGCCACCATTATCTTCAGTTTCTTGCTGTCTAGGAGAAATTTTAGTTGTACACTGTAGGTAGTGTGTGTGTCTAGTCACTATTTATATGACGAAAGCTAAATAACTGCAAAATCTCATATTGGGCAGATCTTGGTCTTGCATTAGAAGTGTTAATGTAAGAGTTATTTGGCCACTCTATTTTTCACATCATCCAGGTGATGGTGCTTTATGTGGTAGTATATGTGTTTGAATCAATGAGTGTGCCATCTATTAAAATCCTCTGGTCATCACATTTCTTCAATTACTTTTGCCTCAAAATGCAGGAAGTGTGGACATGCTGAGCTTTTAGCATCTGTTAAAATCTGCCAAAAGTCAGCTGAACAAACTGGATTAAAGTTTTAAAAGGACCAGATTGATTTAGGAGACTACAATCCAGCCATAAAAATTAATGAAATGCCAATGTGTTTAAAATGAAACCAGAATAGATGTTTTGGTAACCAAGGTTGACTGAGTCAATTCTAAGGAGACAGTTACTTGAATGAAAAGGCTGAATTTGTATCTCCAGGTTTCTCTGGAAAATTCCATTTAAGCTGATAACTCAGTGTATAACACTAGTTATCTCCTTGTCCTCTCTTCTATAACCCTGTACTGGTTTGAAAGCAAACCAGCAGGGGATCCCAAGTCAGAACTACAATTTAATAGGAAAATTAAAAGAAAATGCAGTAGTACAAAAACAATAATAGAGTCAGTATACAACCTGACTGGGTTGGTCAGGGTGTTGGTAGCAGTCCAATTAAATGGTGGCTGCAGTCCTCCTGGAGTGACAGATGTGGTTCTGTGGAAGCAGTGATCCTATCAAAGGGTGTAGTTTTCCTCTGAAGGTCCAGGGTGGTGTAGATGGATCTGGTCTTCCTCTGGGAATCCAGTGAGAGAAAGCAGATTGTGGTGTTCCAAATCTCAGATTTTATCTAGGTAGGATTGCTCCTCCCCCTGGGTGGAGCATCTCGCAATGGGATGATGTAATTTTACCATTTCTGCAGTGAGGTACAATGGCCCATTAAGAGAAGATATCCCCCTGGAGGGAGGATGGGTCATGGAAGACTTAAAGAACTCTGCCCCACTTGCTTTTAACAGATGGTAATAGAATACATACTTTTGGTTACATCTTGCATTGCAACCTTAGACAAGCCCAGCCACTCTAATTGAATAGCATAGAACAGCTGGAAGAGACCTAGAGTGATCATCTAGTCCCAGTGCCTGACCATTTCAGGGCTGATCAAAATTAAAGCATGGCTTTAAGGGTACTGTCCAAATGCCTCTTCAACAGTGACAGGCATGGCTGGGGGAGACATCAGCTACCTCACTAGGAAGCCTACTCCATGTTTTGGCCACCCTCAGAGCAATGAAATGTTTCCTCATGTCAAGTCTGAACCTCCCCCGATGGCCACAGCTTGGAGCCATTCCCCATGTGTCCTGGCACTGGGAGAGAAAGAAGAGCTCAGCACCTCCCATTCCGCTTCCCTCCTCAGGAAGCTGTAGGGAGCAGTGAGGTCACCCCTCAGCCTCCTCCTCTCCAAACCAGACAAGCCCAGTGCCCTCAGTGCTCCCCAGAGCACATTCCTGCCAGCCCCTTCCCCTGCTTTGGTGCCCTTCTCAGGACATGCTCAAGGACCTTCACATCCCTTTAAAATAGTGGGGCCCAGCACTGCACACAGTACTCGAGGTGAGGCTGCACCGGTGCTGAATTCAGTGGGATAATCACCTCTCTTGGCTGGCTGGTGATGCTGTGTTTGATGCACCCCCAGATGAGGTTTGCCCCCTTGGCTGCCAGGACACACACACTGCTGATGCCATTGATCTTCCTGCCAACCAGCACCCCCAAACCCCCTTCTGCAGGGCTGCTCTCCAGCTATTCCTCTCCCACTTCACACTTGTGTCTGGAATTATTCCATCCAGGTGCAGAATCCAGCATTTGGTTGGTCTTGCTCAGCTTCATGTCACTGGTGACTGCTCAATGCTCCAATCAATCCAGATCCCTCTGCAATGCAAAGCCTCTTACCCCATGGGAGAGTCAGCAGCACTTTCCAGTTTGGTATCATCACCTAACTATCTGCACATTCAACTGCAGCCTCCAGATCACTGATGAAGAGACTGAACAGAGCTGCCTCTAGACCTGAGCCCTGAGGAACACCACTGGTAACAGGTCAGCAGCCAGATGTCCTGTTTGCTGCAATAATTTGAGCCCTGCTCTTCAACCAGTTCTTCACCCAGTGCACTGCATACCTGCTCATCCCACTGTTGGAAAACTTGCTGGAAGGAGGCTTTGAGGGACAGGATCAAAAGCCTTTCTAAACCCCATTAAAATTGGGGGTTTAAATCTCATGTCTTCACTTCATCCAGGCAGATGTGAAAAACGCCAATCACTTGTTTTTAAAACTTTAAAAGTTTAATAGTAATAAAATGGTTATAAAAATAGTAATACAATTAGAGTAATAATAATTTGGACGATTTGAATTAGGACAATATGAGACAATAGAGACAAAGAGTTATGGAAGTCCGGGTACCTCTTTCTGGGCAGCACGTGCCTGAAACAGGACACCCATTAACAAAGGATTAATTCTTAAAAGCAATAGCCAGTTGCATATTCATATACTTCATAAATGATGCATAAATTTCATTCAAATACAGGATTCTGCCTGGTCATTGTCAACTTCTTCCTCTGAATCCTAACAGCGCCTTCGAGGTGGGAAGAAGTTTGTTTCTTCTGATAAGAGGGCAATCAATTATTTTTCTCTGAAAGATTTAGTGTCCTGTGGCTGCTATCTCGCTGCAAGTCCTTTCTTTAAAAAAAGTATCCTACATAGCATAGTTTTTATTTTAACATTTTTTATAACCTAAAACTATATTTAACACACTACTTAAGAGAATTAATACAGCATTACTTTCTAACACAACACATATAATACTCATTTTAATATTTGCGAAAAGCCAATCATAAAATACATGCATTTTTCACACAGATGACCTTATTGTAGGTGGTTATTAAATTAAACAAGACTTTCCCTTCTTGAACCCATGTTGTCTGTGTCTGATGATTGCATTGCTTTTCAAATGTCTTTTAATAAAACTCAGTGTGATTTTCTCCATAATTTTTTCCAAGTACTGAGGTTAGACTGACACGTCTGTAGTTTTCTTGGTCTTCTCTCTTGCCTTTTTTGGAAACTGGTGTAACCTGGGCTAAATTTTAGTTGGTGGGGCCTCTTAAGACCTTTTGTAGATGATTGAGAGTGGTTGTGTTGTAATGTCTGCTACAGTACTCTGGGGTGAATCCCATCAAGCCCTATGGACTTATTATTATTCAGCTGATAATAATTGGTCCCTTTCAATTTCAATGTCCATAAATGGAAAGGTGGTGTTCCTGCACTCATTGTCCTCTGAGAATTGGACAACCCAAGGTAGCAACATGGACATTAGTTCCATCACAGACAGCTCTTATGGGTGGCCTTTGTCCAAAGAATGTTGGGTGGAGGGGTGATGGCTGGTCCGTGACAGGTAAGGCATAAACCATAAGACATAAGGGACACCCTCATGTCATAGTGTCATCACCCTGTAGTGCAGCAGTGCCTTGGAGGGGCAAGATAAAAGGGAGCATCCTCCCATGTTCCACTGTCAAAGCTGGCCTGGAGCCAGCCCACAGACATCCAAAAGGAAGTCCTTGAGGAGACAGTGGAACTACTTGGAGGAGGCTAGGGGCAGAAAACTGGAGACAAGGCCAGCTGCCAGTGGGACTCAGCCTTTGGGGAACAGATGCAAGCCCTTCAGAGGAGAAGAACCACCAAGCCCTGTAGGTGCCTGAAGCTGTCTGGCCTTTTCAGCTGCATAGCACTAGTAAGTTCAAGTGAACACCTTCTTCAGGAGCACTGCACAGCTCTGTCCTCAGCCCCTTGTGGAGCCAGGGGCAGCTGCTGTAAGAAATGGGATGCAGAGAGGTTGTTAGGGGTCCTAGGGCTTTTTACATCCACTGGTGCCCTGCCAGGATTCTTGACCTTCAAGCTGATCAGGCTGAGGACATTTGGCCACTCTTGGAAGCCCCAAGATGGCTCCAGGTTGAGAGAGAATAGGGTTTAGGCATATCCTGGAAGGCATGACCAGATTGTGCAATGAGGAGTGAGGCCTTGGTCACATGCTTAGGGAATAGCTGATTACCAGCAATCGCTGGTGTCAGTGATGTGGTGGTTTGCCATGCTGTGAAAACCTATCTCAGTTGAACACTGATGAGTTTAAAAAAAAGGCATGACATTTGCCTTTTGCAAAATTGTGCAGATGGTCCCTTTATCTTGAGATGATCCACAGCCCTGACCCCTCTCAGAAGATACACACCTCCTTCCCACAAGGTGACAGAGCCAGTGCCTAGGCTGGGAGATGGTTATGGGTATTCAGTCCCTTCTGCTAGTGCAGGGCTGGAAAGAATTGTCTTCAGAGATTTCCCCAGTGTGTACTAGTAGGGAAAGGAGCAGGTAGGAGAAGACAGATTTGAGTAGAATAAAATAGTTCAATTTAAACAGACCTACAACAATCATCCAGTCCCACTACCTGACCACTTCAGGGCTGACCAAAAGTGAAAGCATGGCCTTAAGGGCACTGTCCAAATGCCTTTTCAACACTCATAGACATGGGTTCATTGACCACCTCTCCAAGAGGTTTCTTCCAGGGTTTGACATTGTCTCATAATAAACCCAGCTGGTGCTGTCACAACATTTCCAAAACTCAGTTTCAGTAAGGTTTGTTCCTGGGCATTTCTTGAGTAGCTTCTGAAAATCAAGCTAATGTGTTTTTGATGTTTAACTTCTAAGTCAGTAATATATGTAGTTTCATCTGAAACTTAAACCAGTACATACTCCAGTTTATGGGAACTTTGGAGGCATTACAAGGGTAGTAAAGGAGGAGATTCTATGAAGGAAACAGTAAACTTCCATTTGGAAGGAAATTTTGTGGTTCTGTACAAGTTCTGTTCTGTAACTAATAACATCTGCTCTGAGGCAGGAGACAAGTATGTGGAAGAATATTATTGTGAAAGGCATGCTACATCTATTATAGCTGTGCTGACCTGCTTGCAACGTAATGACATGGTTCTAGCAGCCACAGGTTCCTACTGTCTAATGATTTAAAATGTTGGCTGCACAGATATTGTAAAATGTTTTGTACTGAAGTCATTATAGTATTATGACAGGCCTTGATATTTGGGGCCCTGCTGGCACAAGCACACACAAGGATGAGGAAACTCCACCTCTGAAGAGCAAATTCTTAATCTCTGTGTTTATAAACAAAACCAATAACAAGTCAATCATTTCTCATATGGATAGTATGGCCTAAACTATGCAGACGATATTTTTCTGTCTTCAGGTTCAAGTATAATGAAAACTTAAATTTCCTTTTTAAAAGTTCTCTTTTTTTAAAATAGAAATTATAGAAAAAATGGAGTGCAGGTGGTCATCTGGCCATCCTACTAAACGAATGTGGAATCAACTGTACTTAAAATTATTCCTCAGGAATTACTTTCTTGCCAGCCTTTTAAAGTTTGTAATGGTGGAGATTTTGCAGATTCCCTAAATTGTTCTGTACTTTTGCTTAGGCACCTCCAGTCAGAAAGTTCTCTTCTCATAGAATGTAAATGTCTTTTTTTGCAGTTCAAGTTTCCTTGTTGTAGAGGAATGTGTTCTTTCTTCTTGCCTCAAAATTTAGAAGTGTTTTTCATCTTTTGTCAGCATTCCCTCTGATCTAACTGGAGTTATCACATGACTCTTTCAATCAGGTGAAACAGTAGCTCTTAATAAAATATTGACTGCTTTCACTTACTTTAGTTTCTAATGTACAGGTTAAAAGGTAGAGGTAGATTTTGGTTTTCTGGGTGCAAAGCATGAAAGAAAGGAGAGAGAAAATCCCCAAGGCTCCTTCCTGTTAGGTTCTCATATGATATTTTCCCTGCTTTGTAATCTTTGTAAAGGAAATCTGTTTCTTCTTTCCCAGTTTTTCCCATATATGTAGTATTAACCGTGATCCTGTAAGTTATTACATAATACACTCTTTCTCACTGTCACTCAGTTTCCACAAGACAAGGAAGTGCTGATTCTTAAGTGTCAAGGGGGTCCATAGCTCTGTGTTCATTGGCTGAAGCATTATTAGTATCAAGGTGGCCTCAGCCTCTGTTCTTGCTTGACAATTTCATCTTTTCTCTCTTATTCTTTCCTACTTCCTTTTTAGTTTTTTAGCATGGGTCCCTTCCGCTACTGTTCTCTCTACACTTCATTTAAATCCTATCTTAAAAATAAAGTAATTTTTTAAAAAATCTGCTAAATTGTTTGGTTTGGTTCTGGACTGCCTTCTTCACTGCATCTTGTCCATCTAGCAGATCGTCTGTTTGGCATTGCTATATTATCTAAGACCTAATGTTTCTGACAAGGACTGCCTCATGGTAGCTGTCAGTGGTCTGCAGACACTGCACAGTGCATGCCATCTTCCTGTTTTGATACTATTAAAAGTGAGACTTTATGGGCACATAGAGGAGAAATGCTGAGATGGTGATAACCTGTGTATCTGGAAATTGCTGGAATTTCTGGCCTGGATTGATCACCAGTGCCTGCCTTTTAGGATGTGCTCTGAACCCTGGTGCAACCAGTTGTTGTAGATAGCAAAGGGTGAGATAGCAGTAGATGAGGGCAGGAAAGGAGAATACAAGTTACTTTTCACCTCAGTGGACCAAATTTTATGCACTGGCTAGGAGGAATAGTGAAGAAAACTGGCCAGATCTGTCATAGCAGGATCTTTCAGTGGAGATAAACGGCAGAGAAAAGCAAGCTACGTATAAGGTGTGGGTGAGCATGGAGAGGAGACCAGCACGCCTGTGCTTGCCTTTCCTGCAACACACCTGTCCAGGCTGTGGGGAGCCTCTCTTAATGGCTTGTCAAGCCAGTGTGGGATTATGGACAGTATACTGACCTTGGGAGAAAACAAAAATAAAGAGTGAAAAATGCCCTTTAACACAATTTTTGCAGCTGCCTATATGAATAGGATTGTAGCTCCCTGAACATGCCTGAAGATGGCAGGGGGGTTTTTCACTTGCCTAAAATATACACAGGGGGATTCGCCCCCACCTGAAGCCTGATCAGGCAGCAGTTACTGCCTGCTATGCCAGTACCCTCACTCACCTCAGGGATTGCAGTGTGCAGGGAGAAGGAGTACAAGAAGGTGGCTGTGCTGCTTCAATACAGAGGGCATCTTCTCTAGAGAGCAGTGGTTTAGTTCATTGGGCTCCGCTGCAAACTCAGCTGCTAGGAGTTTCCAATCCAGAGGTTTCGAGTGCTGGGTCACTCTTCCTAAATGTTCTGTGGCGTCAGCATCAATGCTGTGCGACACTGAATCTTTGCTGTTCTCGAACACTAAATCATTTATTCCAGACTTAATGAGTAGCTAGTTAGTCAGTCATTGTCAGAATGATAAACCAAAGACCAACTCTGGAAAGCAATTGTTTCATGTTTGGTCATGTTGGATCTCTACTAATTGGAGTTTATTAATCTGTCTAAGAGGGCACGGTAAAACTTAGGCTGCCATGAAGACACATAGAACACATTTCTGCTTGTGCTATGAGAAAGCTAAGCAGGAAATACCCTGTTCCTCTTCCTGCTGGCTCTACCTTTCTTTCTGTTGTCTCAATAATTATTCTTCATTATCTGTAGGACATTAGGCACATGTGAGATTCTGCAGAATTGGGGACAAAACCAATTACAAGTGTGGACAAGCACTTAGTTGGTCAAATACTGTATAGGCAGTTTCTCAGAATGTTGGATAGTAGGAATGCTCAGAGGCCTTTCAGTGGGCAGGGTCACAAAAAAGTCAGGGATCGTACCACACTTCAAGGCTCTGGGCTCAAACTCCTAGTGCCCTGCTACTACTCTTTATTGTTGTGCCTTCTTTTTCTTACTACTTCTTTTCTGACAAAAAGCTCCTGCTTACCCCCAGATAAGATCCTCTGCTTTGTTCTCCCTGTTTCTGTAGTAGATTAATTCCTTTGATGCTCCCTTGAAGTCTCAGCTTTCTCACTTTCTAACCCCACTTCTTTGTACCCACAATATTGCTAAATCTCCGATTTGTACAGATCCAGAGGCCAGTGCTACAGTCAATGAACTGCAGTCTATCCTCTTTATCTATGATATGAAAGTGGAGAATATGTACACATGAGCCTGCACATGCTTGAAAGACACTGACTATCCTGTTTTTCCCAGGATAAATTGAAAAACATGCTAGGAGTTAGGTTTTATTTTTAATGTTTTTAAAACATTAAATTAATACATTAAATTTAAAGCATTAATTTAATTTAAAACATTAAAAATTAATACATTAAAACAGTGTTTTGATGTATTTTTAATGAAGCAGAGGTTTGAGAAAATAAAAGTTGCTAAAGAACACAGATAATCTGAATTTTCTTTCTAGATTGTGATAATTGGTAAGCATTTAGTTGTGTCTTCACAGAAGTATAGGGGGTTAGCAGTATGTATCAGAGGTAAGTGGTGGTCTGTAATGCCATGAGAAAGTTATTTATACTGATGATTCATGCTTTATGGCTCACCAAAGCTCAGTTAAAGGACCTACATGTACAAGGGTTAATACATATTTAGCATTAAGGAAGGAGATGAAACACTGCATACAGAGAAGATTAAATGTAGGCAGTCTATTTCCTGTGGAGAATACTCAGTCTTTGAGAGCTGAAAAATGACCCTGATTTTTCACATAAAATGCATGCATTAGTTTTTAGATCCAGGAAAAGGTTTAAAGACTTATTTGCATGTAGGACATGCAGAGGAATAAATTAAAATATTATATTCCTTTTAAACCTGTACAGATCTGTGTGTGGATGCTGTTGCTTATATTTAAACTAGGCTTCCTGTTGTTCAACTTGCTATTGTAACTGTGAAAAACACCAATCACTTGTTTTTAAAATTTTAAAAGTTTAATAATAATAAAATGGTTACAAAAATAGTAATACAATTAGAGTAATAATAATTTGGACAACTTGAATTAGGACAATATGGGACAATAGAGACAAAGAATTATGGACTTCCGGACAAAAAATTATGGACGTCCGGGTACCTCTTTCAAGGCAGCACGAGCCCAAAAAAGGACACCTGTTAACAAAGGATTAACCTTTAAAAACAATAGCCTGTTGCATATTTATACACTTCATACATGATGCATAAATTTCATTCAAATACAGGATTCTGCCTGGTCATTGTCAACTTCTTCCTCTGAATCCTAACAGCGCCTTCGAGGTGGGAAGAAGTTTGTTTCTTCTGATAAGAGGGCAATCAATTATTTTTCTCTGAAAGATTTAGTGTCCTGTGGCTGCTATCTCGCTGCAAGTCCTTTCTTTAAAAAAAGTATCCTACATAGCATAGTTTTTATTTTAACATTTTTTATAACCTAAAACTATATTTAACACACTACTTAAGAGAATTAATACAGCATTACTTTCTAACACAGCACATATAATATTCATTTTAATATTTGCAAAAAGCTAATCATAAAATATGCATTTTTCGCAGTAACCTAAATCCTTGTTAGTTTTTCTGGGTGTTATCTTTTCATACTGATAAAGCCACCCTCTGCAGTTTGAATGAAACTTTTTAAGTACAGAGAAGACCAACTTCACTCATATTTTGCAGAGCTGAACAGGGTTTTATTCTTAACACCACCCTGGCATTATGTTTTCCTGTACTATCAATCCAAGAACATAGCTGTTGTAAACATAGTGCCACCATCGCTTATGCAAAGTTTCATATAAGGGTAAAAATAAACAGTAATTCAAAAGCTGGCTGAGAATCTACATTGATTTGACAGCCAAGCTGAGAAGCAAATCAGGAAGAAATTCAAGCAACCCTTAGATGGCAAACACACACATGCCATTTGAATGGCATCTTAACTCCTAAACAAGTCACTCCTCCAAAATTCATGACTTAGCACTCTCTGAAGGAAGATGGAGAGGAACAAGCTCCATCAAATATGGTTCAAATATGGACTAAAAATATTTTGGATCAAGAACACATGTTTGCAGACTGCAGGACAAATGCAAACTTGAGTACAGTGTGTTTTTCTCAGCATTTCAACTTGGATCATACTGATTTCTATAGTAAGGGCTTTTTTCAGTAGGCTGTGTTTATCTGGAAAAGATATTAAAAAAGTATACCCCATGAAAAATGATACTTTAAAAGAGGCACTGTGCAGAATTGAGATTGCTAAGTCACTTCTCTGAAGGCCATGTTTTTGTGAGCAATAAATAATTTTTTCCCTCTAGTATCCCATTTCCAGTTTGTCTCAAAGTACTTACACCAATGTTGTTTTGCTAATGCCCATCAGTAGCCCATCCTACCAAAGCCTTACCATGAAGTATGTGATTAATACTGGTGTTGGATTGCTCAGTAGCATCTGTTATCAGAAGTGTTAGTGGGATTCAAAGTAGTCATATCAACCCGACTCAGACTTTTCCCTTCTCTGACTTAAAGAAGGATATTTTTTGCACTCTTTTATACAGAAAGTTTCCTTACTTGCATATAAGCAGTCACCAATCAAGCAAATTTTATTACATATTAATGCATCTTGGAATCTTTTGCACATTGAATGGATCTAAAAAAGAAGGCAGTGAGAAGTCAGTCTCAAATGCCAAGCACTTGCTATTCCTCCTCTCTCACTCTGAAGCACAGGGTATTTTCAGTTCTTCAGAGGGGTTGTTATCATTACATGTTGAACAAAAAAAATCAAGATCACCTCTGATGGATTGCGATGGATCTCTGTCTTTTTTTGTTAAATCTTGTGAAAAAAAGTGAAAATAGCAAAGGATTGTAGAAAGGCTTTCTGAAAGTGTCACAAACCCATTTCCACCCTAAGATATGTATACCATCACATACCAACAGGTTATGTCTACATCTAAGCCAGCTTTAGCTATACCAGGAGTGAACAGGATGTCTCCAATCACACTTTTACTTGCTGTACTAATAGAATTGTTAAAAATACAGTAAGTTTCATCCAAGGTTTTTAGCTCTAGGACTTTTGACAGAGCTCAGTTCTCACTGCCTTTCTCATTTAATTTCAAGTTGTTGGTGAGAACATGCCTTTCTATGCTGCTAGCACCTATTCAATTGTGATTTGGAGAGTTTCCACAGTATACCCTTCACTTATCTAGAAATCATGACTCTGGGTAGACACAAAGAGTACGGGTTTAGGTTCCTCAGGAAAAGCATGCTCTGTTTTCTGCATCTTATCTCCATCCAGTGTCTCCCCTAGTGAAACAAGTTCTCCAAACCTTCATTTGGTGGAAGGTCCCATGAAGGATGGAAAGTGCCATGCCTGAGCAGGTGTCTATCTCTGTGCACTGCAGGAGAGTGAGTTAACACTTGTGTTCACCCATATCTGCGCCCTGAACACAGTTTATCTGGTCCTTATGGTATTAGGAAAGTAATTTAATATTTAATTTAAAATAATCCTTATGGTAATTAGGAAAGTATTAGGAAAGTTGTTGAGAGCACATAATTTTCCTATCCATAACGTAATGCTTTTGTGCACAAAGACTTTAGGGCCAGTCTAGTTTGATGCACAACAATAACATTGTTAACAGTTACAAATCAGGGACATGTAAAAGTCAAACACTTGATACTGACACAGGGTCAGACTGTGCATCCATTGAAGTGAAAGAGAGTAGTCACTGGAATCATTGGGAAACTAACTGGACACTGCTCTGCCAAGGGATATTGGTTGCAATGGGAAGCTGTTAGAGAAGCAATATATGGTTAAGATAAAAAACCATTAGGTAAGTTCCCTACTTTTACCACATTTTCTTGAGGTTCCTTCTGTCCTGGATGGGACACACATAAACTTTTCTTTGTAGGTCATCCCACAACAAAATACAACTCCTATCTAAAGTTTTAGTAAAACATTTCACATCCTCTACAATGACCTTTTCCATATTATTTAGGTACTATGATTAAAAAAAAAGTCTTTCACATAATTTTATGCCAATATGGAGAGTAAGCACACTCATATTTAATATAAATTGAACCCAAACAGATGGCTGGATAGCTGTGTTTGATGCTATGAGAATTAAAGAACTCAGCCTTAAAGCACTTATAATTTATTATACAGTTAAGAACCTGTGTATGATACCCACAAGATACTACTGATACAGGACTAAAGTGACAGAATAGTTAACAAGGGCCAGTGCCTCCATATGAGAATTTTATTTTTAGTGGGGCTACGTGTTTAAAATTAAAGGGAAAGTGTCTTAGTGTCTTTCCACAATCTAAAAAGTAAGGAAGAGAGGACTGATGGTTCAAATATGTATAAAAATCAACACTGATGTGTTTGACATAAAATATTTTATAGCTGTACTAGAAAAAAAGACAAAATTGTTAAGATTTACAATTAGTGTGTCATATTTTTCAGAAGAGTATGTCTGTTATAGAATATCAAACCCAGTTACTCTTTATGTTATGTAAACCTGAGTGATACTAAAGAGCATAATAATTTCAAAACCTTTTTTTTTTCTAAATCTAGATATATGAGTGTGTATTGTTGCTTGGTCCATAATATCTGCAGTAGCTAACTTTATCAGAGACATGAGAAAATGCCTGTACTCTCATCTGGGAATCTGACTGGTCTTTTGGTCTCTGACAAACATAGGAGTGATAGAGCTCTTCCTTCCTCACCCCTCAAAAGAAAAGGCAGTGGTTAATTTGTATTTCATAAATCTGGGGGATGATCCTTCATTGATTTGTATGCTTGTGATTCATACTTATACTAAGAGGTATTTTACTCTATCAGTGATCTTATGGAGATATACGGAATTATGTGGATTATTCCCATCTACACATAGCAGGAAGAAATGTGCCAAAACCAGTGTCAACCAGCTTTCCACTAAGGCTCCATTTATTCCATTTGCCTTTTTTGATGTTTCAAGTTGTTTCAATACAAAACCTTTTTATTTTTAAAGAATTCAAATCAGAGCCATGTATTAAGAAATGTTAGTTACATCCATCATAATATTTTAGGATTTATGCCTAATCCAAATTGTGATGAACTTGATATCAAATTGCTATAGTAGTAACATAGGGCTTTTAAAGATCTGATTCTTCTCATGCCAGTTTTATTTGTAGCAGGGTGAGGCTCTGCAGGTTAAATATAATCCAGTTCACTGTGCTAACACAAGATTTAATACTACATATACGCTCTGTACTGGCTCTGCATGGGCCTGGATTTAAATTGTAGCTTATTGTATAGCTTTCTGAAAATCACACTTGTGAAAATCACACTTACAGGTGTAGTAGTGTATATACATATATTCTGAGGCAAGAGAAATTTTTACTTTGAGGATGTAAGAAGACGTTGTAGCATCTGGTGCAGTTATAAGCTGGGTTTTCTCATTGCTTTGAGAGAGTTTGCCTTGCTATGGCAGCAGCAAATCTATTCTGGGATCATAAATTTCTTGGTTGACCTTCTCTGTTTCACCTACCTATGGCCTGCATAAATCAATACTTTCAATTTGCTGATACTTTGAATTTTGTAGCTAATTATAACTCCTTCAGCAAATTTGAGTAAAGCTGCAAACTACTGCATCCACTTAAGGGGAGATGCCTGACACTGACTTGTGCCAATGTTTTGCAGGGGTTCACTTGTTCAAGCCTTTTTCTTGCTCCCCTTATAACAACCACCTTTGCACAAATACAGAAGGCTTAATAGATCAGTCTGGGGCTGTCTGTCACTGGTTTTAATCTCACTAACTTTCCTTGCCTGTTTGTACCATGCAGTTTGATTGCTCCCTTTCCTGCTAGCGCACATCAGCACCTTATTTTATCTGTTTGACTTCCCTTGAGTCGTGGCTGAATGTGTGCAATATGTAAGCTAGACCCAAACAATTACCAGCCTAAAAGACTGGTAAAAGTCTTTCTTCCCCTCCTTTGCTTTTTTTTCAGAATAAATGTAAACTGTTTATGTTGATTTGTTCAATTAAAAGCAATAGAAAACCCACAGAACCTCCCAGCATTGTCACAAGATTCAATAAAGGACAGTGTACCAGGTTGTTTTATTCACATTTGAGGGGAAAAAAAAAAGTAATGTTGGAATTTTTAATATTACAAAATAAAATGACCTTACATGGGCTTTTTAAAAATGAGAGCAATTAGTTTCTTCTCCTTTCTCCTTGTTGAGCATTTCTCAGTGCATTCATCAATCACTGTACAGTCCCCATTCCAATTCCTGCCTCTTCCTCTTATTTTAATTAAGACAAGCAAGTGATCTTTTATTTCAAAACAGAATAGTATGTAGAATAAAGTATGTTGGATGAGATCAGTGGATGGTGACTCATCCACCTCAACTCAGAGCAGGGACAATCTCAAAGCATGGGTAGGTTGCTAACAGCTGTGTCCAGTTGTGTCTTCACTATCTCCAAGGTTGGAGGTTGCCCAGCCTCTCTGAGGAGTCTGTTGCAACATTTCACCATCTCATGGTGATTTGTTTTATCCCCTCATATCTGCTCAAAATTTCCTTTGTTGCAGCTTATGACTGTTGCTCTATCCCCTTCTCTTGTGAGCCTCTGAGTAGGGCTTGGGTCGTTCTTTGTAATGGGTAGTAGATATCTGAAAACAGAAACCAGGTTTCCTTCCCTTATCTTTGTCTTTTCATGGCTGAAGAAGTCCCGTTCCCTTCCCATGCCCAATGCTCTGCTCCAGCCTACTGAGCATTTCAGTGGTCTTCTGCTGGCTTCCTTCTAGTTTTCCCATGTCTTTCTTTCACTGCGTAACCCAGAAGTGGAAGCAACAGTACTCTAGTTCCAGCTCATTAACTCCAAACAGCGAAGGGAAACTGTTGCCATTGACCCATGTCTACACTGTAGTTCTCAGTTTCACCCTTGCAAGGGAGCACATAATTCTCAGGGCACGATCCTCAGCAGTGGAGAACTGCAGCAGTTTTCCTTGGTTAGAAGAACTTAGAGTAAGGAGAGACAAATATGGAGGAGGGAAAAAGTTACTGGGTACCTCAGTATCTCATTTTCATTCATTGTTTTTGGGTTGACTTACTGAGAAAGATCCCTGAAATGCCTACATGAAATCCAGGGTCTGTGCTGCCCCTTTGCCAGCTTTTGGCTCAGGTATGCCAGTTCTCTGGAATAATTTTGAGACAACAGAAATTAATTCAGCTGTCACACTTTGTGGGTTTGTCTATTTTTTTGTTGTTGTTCTTTTATTTTCTGTTGGGTTTTTGTTGGGCTGTTTGTTTGCTTGTTTTTTTAACACATCCATTCATCTCAACAGCACCTTTTGCTTAATCAGGGGCTGAGTTGTTCCTTCTTTATTAATGGTTTTATGAACAGTTCTATTGAGAGGCAAGGCAATAGCAATGCCTCTGTGGAGAAGATCAGGATTCAGACACAAATCCCCTTATTAGTCAGCCTGCAGGGCAAATTAGTGGAGGGACCATATGGGGTGGGTCAGTAAATACTGGGACCCCGCTTTGCACACTGACTAAGTGTCCTGGTTTAGGGCAAATTTGTGAGAAAATGGTGATACGAGCATCACAAAGTCACTCCAGGACATTAAGAAAGCTTAGGAATTACTTCAAGGTATTTGCAGCACCTACCAATTTTGCAATGTCTGTGGTCTCATAAGGTTTCTGGAGAGTCCAATAACAAGAAGTAACATCCTTGCACAAATGATATACCAGGTGGAAATGTTATTGTTTCCCACGGCAGGGAGAAAAGGCTCTCCCTACATACATTCTTTTCCACAAAGACATACTTTATATGGAGAGCTAGAGATATTTTACATTTTATTTGAAATTTCCTGGAAGCATTTACTGTGTGGGAGTAATTTTAGGCTAGATTTTTTTTCTATGTGTACTGTATGGCTGATTGGTAAGTGTAAGCTGTATTGATGTATTCAACTCAGGAGCACATACTTTCCTTCCTGGGAACTCTGGACCCAGAAAGATTGTTTCTTTAGATCTTGCCCTTACCTGCTGTGATGCTAGATTTCTGTTATGGAAATGTTTCCTGTGTATGTTATATATCAAAACTAATAATTTGAAGGTAACATGGTGCAACCCGAAGTGGAAATATAGGAATATATTCCCAGATGCTGAAAGCTCATGTCAGCCTGGTGGCTTCATTGGCTTTATGCTGGTTATCTTACACAGGTGAAAACCTGGCTGACTGCTGGTGATTTTATCTACATTAAGTGTAATGTTCTTGCTGCAGCAGCTTCTGTACCCTGGGAGAGTCCCACAGACATGTAGAGCCTTGTTGAAAATTTATTTAAGCATCACAGAGGTAAACACAGCATTTATCATTATACATATGACCTGCCTACCTGATTTCTAAGAATCATGCTTTATTCAGAGATAGACTAAGATGTTCAGTTATCTGGGGCAAGCACTGTTTCTGATTCCAAAAGCATCAGGTGAAAAAAAGGGAAATGCAAAAAGCATCCAAACAAAAAATTTAATTGTTTCAGAGTAATTCACAAAGTCAAATCTGAGTAAAGACTTTGGAAACATGTTTATCCATCTTTCATGTGTGGCTACCACTACTTGCATTATTTTCATCTTACCCATGTGGGCTCTGGGCCATCTCTTCACTGGCTTCTTTGTTGACAAGGCATTTACAATATTTAATGCAGTTGCCATGGTACTTGATACATGACTGATTATATTTTACAATATAGCAGTGGACTGCATGTAACTTCAGCTGTCTAAGGAGGGAATGTTACTTAAAATTGTCATACAGAGCTGCTACTGACATACCTGTAGTCTCTTATAGAGAAGGGGCATTCTCAGGAAGGGCTCCAGTCCTTGATCAAGGATGAATCTGAGGCAGCAAAAATTCATATTGGTCTGCTTTCTTATATGGATCCCAAGCATAGCCTTAACAAGATATGCTTTTCTTCAAATTACAAATAATAAATCAAAATACTAAAAAAACCCAAAACTATCTATGTTCACGTCCAATGAATTTAAAGCTAAGTGCAAACCAAAGAGTTTGGCTGAACCAAGACTTTATGGCTCACAATACCTGTGTCTTTAAGAGGATCTTGATGCCAGAGCAAACACATGCCAAAGGCATTATAAGTCTTGTACTTCCCCTTTCATTTTTCCCTTTTGACAGAGAGTATGACTTCATGTTTAACTATTTACATGTCTAGATTTTTAATATATTCATGCTTTTGCAATGTATTTTTCTCTCAGTTCTATTTGACTTTTATTTTATTTTGGTTTACTTCATTTTCGTGACTAAACAGATACTCTAAAGCACATGACAGACCCCCATATGTTCTTTACCTAATATTTTTTTACTGAATTTTCAAGCAGCATGCACTTTGCAATTTCTGTTCATTTTTGTGTTTAATATGCAGTTAGCATATTGAATGCCAAAATGGAGACCAACTGTAAAGCTACTGGTAAAGCTCTCTTCTGCTGCAGCATAGAGGTCTGGAGATCTGCATTTAAGTAGTTTGTGGCATCCTTTCACCTTCAAGATGTTAGCAAATGAAATGGCTATACATTATTTTTGAAACAGTTTCAAAGATTTGTTAAAACTAATATTTTGAAATATTAAGAGCATGCAATATATGTTTTTGTCCCTTTGATCAAAGCATAAAAGAGTACATAGCATATAACTGTTTTTCCTTGGGTATGTCATATTTATCTTACGTTTTTTCTCCACCCTCAAAATACATGGATGGGAAAGAGTGGGCACGAGACCCTTGAGGCTAGGGCACCTCAAAAAACAATGTTTTTTTATTCCTCTCTTGAGTAACACTGTCAGTCCTTCAGTGAAGTTTCATATGAAAAGCTCAGGTTGATTCCAGTGACAATCAAAAAATGCCTTTGATATTGTGCGCTTGCATAAGCTAGTGTCAGCAATTTGCCCTTACAGGGCAGACATGTCAGGAAATCTTTAGATGTCACCAACTTTAAAAAGACTACATCTTTGTTCCACTTCCCCGTAACTCCCCCCCCCCCTGCAATTCCAAGCCCTATTTTTCTGGGGTTCTGCAGGTCATCTTTTGAGATGTGCAAAAAATTTTTTGTTTTTAATTGCAATTTCAAGTCACAGCACAGTGACAAAGTAAATTAAATATTCTACAAGTAGTTCTTGTGGTATATGTTGTGAGGAGTACAAAATTATTATGGGTGGTACACCTTTTCCCACTGAAACTCTTTTCTAAGTTGAAAGCAATCTGTGTTTTAAACTGAAAAGGTCCCCTTAATGCATAAGGCATTGAGAATATTTTTTCACTTAATTTCATCCTGTCCTGAAATTATATTCATTATACTATTAATTCACAGCAAAATCAACAAACAAATTTTACTTCTCACTGTTCTGTGAGCCTGAGCCTAACCCTAACCCTTATTTAAAAAGTCTGAGTCTCCAGCATAAAGTTAGGTATTTAATTTTTCTAACTTTAATTAACCATTTCTACTGGAAGTTAATCTTCCATTTAACTTCTATGCATTAAACAAAATACTTCAGCAGTATAATTTATTTAAGTCCAGAATAACATCTATTTTCAAAACTAACAAAAATATTATTTTCCCCTTTTAAATCAGAAAGTTTCAGGTAAAAAAAACCTCTTATCTTTTCAAGTAAGAGATACTGTTAGGTAAGCAGTAAAAGCTCAACAAAGGCCTACTTCAAAATACAGGTAGCTCTCCTTTCTTTGCTGTCTTATGTAATTTTGTGAAACAAGGTCTGCCATTCTGCCCTTATTGATTATTTGTCTTACATTTTAAAAAAATAATTTCTATGTTTACTTTGCAATTTGGTTTGCTCCTCTGTCTTTACTCTTGTCTGACACTTCCAATGAAACTTCAGAGTGCTTGGCTTAGGAAAGGGTTCTGAGTAGTGTTCAGGCAGGAGGCTTTCCCATCACAGCTGCCCTATAGAGGAATCCAGGTGCAACTTTGAGGGAAGTTAATAAAAAAATGTAGATATGAATAGGGAGTTTCAAGTTTTTTCAAGGGAAAAAAAAAAGATTAACAAAATGCTGAGTTGCAACACTATGAATCAAACAAAGGTTTTAATGTATGCTGGACTGGATGGCATATAGCTTAGATATGGCATATAGTATCTTGGGCAAATACACATGCTTCTTCTAGAGCACTTTTGGCATGAATACTCAGAAATTTAAATTGCCTCAAGTTATGAGTTACAAGGGATAGGTGGGGTGGTATAGGAGAACAGAGTTTCAATATCGCTTCAGTATCTTTGAAAGCCACCTATGTATAGAAGTTATTGAACATACCTCAGAACAACTGACCAAAAATTTGTGTTTGTTGTGAATACAAAAGCTCAATGAAAGAAACAATATTTACATCCTGTACCTGTGAAATGGAGGCCTAAAAGAATGAGTGTTGGTTACTGAACTGTAAAGAAAACATCAGCTGCATTACAGGGAGGAGGGTAAACTCAGGGATATCAGAAAACCATTGTTTTAAGGAGGGGAGAGTGAGCAGAATCAAAGAGGACATCTGTGTAAAGAAATGCTTGGTGCAAACATGCAGATAGATCTGTCTCTGGCTAACATCTGGCTGATATCTCCAACATCATGCCAGCTTGGCCCTGCAGCTATCAGTCCTTGATGGAATAAGCAATCTGTTTGACTGACTTCACACTGCTGCAGGTTTCCCAAGGAGAATAGAGGATGGGATGAGAATCCAAAGTAATCTTGCAAACAGAACCAACAAAGTCAAATTCAGTAAAAATGAACTAAAGCCAACAACAGTACAAGGTGATACCAAGGAAGAATTTCACTTTGTCATGTCCAAGAGCTAGTGGAGAAATGTTTGTGAAAATATAGGAGATAAATTACTCAAGCCAGAGATATTGACATCTCAGCTGTTGTCCTTTGTATAGCTTTTGGCAACAATTCTTTGAAAATGCACTGAAGATGTACACAAAAGTTCAGAGAAAAATGATACCTAGTAAAGGGTTGAGGATATTGAGTTGTCTTAGAACGGCAAATACCAAGTGCAGATATGGTAAGTCTCAAGTGTGAAAATCCTTGCTTTTGCTTGCTTTTACAGATGGTGGTGATCAACTGTCTTCATCTGGCTGTAGGACAAGGTGTAAACAGCTTACTGTGAAGAAAGATTTGGGATGCTTATTAGAAAAAAATGTTGCCTTTAATGATAAAAAGCACTGAAATGGGCTACTGAGTCATGAAATATTTAGACTGTGTTTTATTTACTTGTGTTTTATAGAACAAGCCTGGCCAAGGTGTCAGAGTTGGTATGGATATGTGTTTCCTGTTTCAGTACAGAAGTATGGAAAAAAATTATGTCTTGAGGTCTATAATTTCATATGATTTTGAGGTACAAATTAATCTTTAACTGAAGGAAAAACTCAGAGAGCAATAAGGGTAATTTAAACATAAATATTTTCACAGCTTTATACTATTTAATTTAGAAGACCAAACCTTTTTTACAGTCTGTCAGGATGGATCAAGCCCCCATATAGGAAGGTAGATCAGAACATCTACCAAAGTGAGTCTCTCTAAATGCTGTAACCTACTACATAATATAAAGTATAAAAAGTGTATTAGCAGCAAAAATCAGATTCTTCATATTTGCCAGTGGCAAGAAAATCAGGCTAGTGGACATATATGAGGGATGGCAGATACCACTGGACTCTGCCTCAGTTCAGGACAAGATTTGGGTAGTGGGTCAAAATCTTTGAATTCTCTGTGATTGTATGAATGTTTTATTTAAGAAATAATTTTTTTACTTATTTCATTACTTTTCTTGAAATATCAGTATTGTTCTCTGTTGGAAAAGGCGTTGTGAGGCAAAGTTGTAGGTAAGATAAATGTGCTCTGGCAGCCTGCTATTTTATTTTCTTCAAAGCAACATACGTGCAAACTCTAAGCCACCTGGATGACACGAAACAAAAGTGAGCTATGCACTACCAGATACAATGTCTGAAAATTTCATTTAAATATAAGTAGTTTTCCCTGGGAAGGGGAAATTGCCTGAAAATACAGCTTTTGACCAAGCAGGTAAAAAGCAAAATGGTATCAGTAGGACAAAACAAACCGTATAGTTCAGGCACAGAAGTGCATTCTGTCATAGTGCCACAGATGGCAGCCTTGCACCAGTGGCTCCCCAGTTCTGCACATACCTCAGATGTTTATATACACATATATACATAAACATACACACACACACACACACACACATATATTCATATGTATATTTATACTTACATATAGCCAAAGGAGAAAAATCAAATTTTGTATTAATTATTGCTTAGTGGTGAGTGATGTGGTAATAGCAAAGCCTGAAGAAATGCATCCTCATGTAGGTAGGATCTAAGCTGCATCGTAGCTTTTAATGCATGCGAAAATATTTTATTGGTGAAGTTATTGGACCTCTGGGGTCTTACAGTCACCAGAAATACTGAAGCTTCCTTTCCAGTGGGCTTGTGTCTCTTGTTCCAATTCATTTGTCTGTGTTGTGATGGATTCTGCAAGAAAACCTTCATTTGCACCACCCAGGAGTCCAGTGGGTCCACTTGTACAAAAGACCTTGACTGAAAAAGGAATTGCTCTATTTGTCATAGCAGAGTTGGCTTGTATCTGGACAGATAAATCTGACCCTAAACAGAAATCCAATTTGGCTCACCTAGTTCAGAAGTAAACAAGTCCCTGGGTGAGCAATGATAGGATAGATTGAACTCAAACAGGGAACCTCAGCCAATCCCATTCAATCCTGAATGCAGGTGTATCACTGGCCAGAGAGCTGGGCAGTGCTGAGACCCCAACCAATCAGTTGTCCATGCATGGGAATTTAGAGCCCCCTATAAAAGAGGTTTGAAACAATATACCAGGCTATTTGTCAGTGACTACAGGTGAGTCCTGCCTGTCTCCAACCTAATGTAATATCTATTAATGGAAGCAATGGGGATATTGGTAAGGGAGTTTCTCTATGTTGAGTGTTGATTCTTTGCTGTTTCTAAGAGGCACAGTTGCACATGCTCTTTACTCCCTTAGGAGCACTGTAAAATTTGTGTCTCCTGTCACAATGACATTCAGACTATTTTCATTTAATAAAGAGTATTTCTGGTTATGGTGTTTTCTCAGAAGTCTTCTGGTTTTCTTACAGAAGCAATTTTGAAACCAGAATAAAAATGACAGACATATCCTCCCCAAAGTTTAACACCATGATTGTACACTTTATACAAGCTAATGAGTCTGTCAGAAAACAGCTCAGTATCTATTCAACCCATGGGAACTCTATACATAAAATTTAATCTTCACAGAAAGTTGAAATTTTGGTCCATAAGTTGTGGCATAAGGATTGTATTCATTGCGCTGATTTTAATGGGAAGGAATTAAATCTCATCAGTTTGAGACTGAAATAAAATTGGAGTTCATTCGTAGCATGAACCATTTTGTATGTTTGATGGATTTAATATAGAAAATAGAGAAAATGCCATAATAATGAAAAGTGGATTTCTCTATCTTCTTAAACTTCAGATTTTTCATTCTCTAAACCACTGTTGTGGTTTGCTAATGAAGGTCTGTTTTACAATATTGCAAGTTTCAAAAGCCAGTTTATAAATATTTATCTTGCACAATCTTGAATCTGAATACTGGCATGAATTCATTTATGAACAAAATTAAATTTTTGTTACTTTTAGGCAAAATGTGAGCCACTGGAATTGCTAATGCCTGAAGGGAACATTTTTTAATATTTTTCAAGTTCTTTGACTTCTGCTGAACTTTTTTGTTCCTTGGATGCAATGCTCATTCTTGCTAGACTGGATTTTTGGGCATCCACAAGGAGGCTATATCTTCCCTTGCTCCTGTAGAGGGAAGAGGGATAAAACAATAGTATAACATACCCTGTCATTTATGATACTTTTGTCATTTAGAGACAGACTGTAACACTTATCAAATAACACTATATTAAATAATACTTATTTCTCCCTAAATTTTGCTCAATTGGGCAATATTAGTATCTCTCACTACTTGTCACATACAAAGCTAGAGAACATGTAACACACCTTGATCTGTTGTGACATGGCATAATAATGTTGTCAAGGTTTATTCAAGGGTGAAAGTAGGAGGATCCAAATGGAAATTTCCAACCTTAAGATTGGAAATCCTAAGTAATTTTCTAGAAGTGCTATCTTCAGTTACAACCAGCCTCAGTAGTTTGCAGGTGGCATACACTTGGTTTCTTATTCACAGAACAGTGTAACACTTCTAATGGCTGTTTGTTTGCAGTGTCTGGACTGTGAGTTAGATTTTAGCTTTCACACCAATAATGAGGAGAAAAGGACTTTTTCGAGCCTGGTATCAGCAGCTTGCCCTACTCGGACAGTCCTTGGAGGCTGCAGAAGGTGCCAGGCTTGGTGGTGTATCTGTGAGCTACTCCAAGGGTAGGACTCTGTCTCAAAGCACAATATAGCCCTTAATTATTTATTTTGAGCATGAATTATTTATTGAATTGAGCACTATTGTCTTCTGCCAAGTCTGGAATGATTTTATGTGTTGATTGCTCACAGCTTTGCTCTCAGTCTTTGATTATGATGTCGGAATCCAGGGAACATATTTTCATTTCAGTGAATGTGTAATTCCCAGAGAGAAGTGTGTGGGCATCAGTAACAGGATGAACCTAAATGCCTAAGCTATAGACACAGCCAGAGGAGTGAGGTATTTATTGAATAAATACTGTCTTTGTTGTAAAGACTACAGAATAAAGACCATGGAATAAGCTGAGGAAAAGCGTGTGATGGAATACTAAATACATGCCCGTAATGAGTCTCATGTTGCTCTGATGTATCTATGCTGCTTCACTAAAGCACACTAGTGTGATGTGGTTGTGGGGGACCACCATATCCAGCTGATAACCCCATGTTGAAAGCTGTTAAATGGTCTTAAGTAGAAAACATGCTCCAGACATTAAACTAACATGTTTTCTCAGTACCAGCTTACTTAAGGACTAGGTGTGCTTGCTTGCTGACCCCAGTATGGTCTTGCTAAGTCAGGCCCTTACAAATGAGGTTTATTTCACAGCTCCTTGTTACTTATATTTTTCCAGCATTCCTGTAACCCTGTTGACCTCCTCCTGAATGGGAAAAGGAGTTGAATAAAAGTGCCATGACAGAAGTCAGGTGGAAATAGTAAACATAACTGGGACAACTATGCCTTGAGCAGTGGTTTGTATAAAAACACTGCGTCTTATGTTACTGTATATGTATTTTCTGAAGTGAAATATAATTGAAAGTGTTAATTTTCACTGTAGTTTACAGTACTTACCACTTTCTCCCCCTTCTTGCAAATGTCAAAGGGAAGTGAGTCAAATTGAAAGAGTTCGTATGAATAAAATCTTGTAATCTTGAAACAACTATCTGTAACGATATTTGTTATTTCATTTTCCACTAGTTTGAAGAATTTTGTATGCCTCTCTTCAGATGCCCAGGTCTTTATTGATTTGATTCATGTGGATTTTCTTTATGTTTTTAAACAAAATTATTCAGAGTCCAATAGAAAATAAGGAGGAATAACAATTCATTGGTGGGATGCATTTAATGTACAGATACGCACTCTTGAATCAGCACTGAGCCTCCAGTGAACACTGACTGAGTAGTATGGCTCTGTGTGGAGCACTGTGGTTCTCCTGTGCCTGAAATCAGAGATGTAAAACACAAAGACTAAAGCTGGTGGAGTTAAACAGAAGAAGAAAGTATCACCTCCTACAATCTATCTCCTCATTTTCCGTGTTCTTTCCACCTGGCATCCCAAAGTTGAATTATCTGGCACCTTGTCTTCAGTTTTTTTCCAGAAGCTTAAAAACATCCTGTATGTTTCATGGGTTCTGTATGTGTCAAAACATTTCTAGTAGGCTGGAAATACAATTTGTAAAATTGTATTCAAATGACTTCATGGCAGTCTTTCTTCAATATCTTCATATATCCAAAGTGGTCCTTGCTGGTATGTGTCTACCAAACACTGGAGTCCAAGCCTGCTATTTCAGAAATGTGTTCCTAATACCTGTTTGGGATTGCATTTCAGTTTGATTGTTTTTCCTAAGGCTCTTAACACATTGTTCAGTGAGTTTTAAGATAAAGCAGTGATTTTATCTCTAGGTTCCTTTGGAGGTAGCATGTGCACTGCAAGAGCATGTTAACTAGGCCATTTGGGGATATCTGCTGTGTGCTCTGCAGCATTGCATGGTGGTATCCAGCTCTCTTTACCAGTGTCTGGGAACTCGCTGTGCTATGGTGATGAGACCCCATGCTACTGAGTCTCTAGGTTTGCTGAAGTAGATCAGAGTGGAGTTACACAGCTGCTCGTGTATTCTGCTCAGTGTAATCCTCCACTGATGAGAAAAGGCTTACATTTTTAGAGTGTTGGCTCACATCATTCACAAATTCCTAGAAAGCAAAACTATTATCTGAAAGTATATAAATTTGAGTCACAAGTCTGTCTTCCGTATTCTCTCTTCTATGCTGCCTCAAATCTTTGGATTCTGATGTTATCTTGGTTTAAGAGAGTCCAAGGGGAACAAACACTCTTCAATGAGTTCTTCCCCAGTTTTTTAAACCAATCTCTTTCCACCAATAAGGGGAAACAAAATCCCAGTAGATAGAAGTGAAAAGAGTAACACTTTAAGCAGCAGAAACAGCAGCAGGCAAAAAAAATTACAGTAAATAATTGCTGGATTCAAAACTGCTAAATTTAAATCTCCCAAACACTGCGGGAATGAAAAGAAACTTAAAATGCTGGAATATCCCTCCCTTCCAAGATTGCAACCTTTGCAGGGGACCATCAGCAGCAGCAATTCCATCAGCAAGTGTGACTGGCACTTTCTAGTGCCTGGAGCTCAGCTTTGGGGCTGGGGGCTAGGATGGCTAGGACTTGGCATTCCTGTCGGCAGCCAAAGAGAAGCAGCCGGCTGGGGTGCCCCAGGCTTGGCACAAGATGGGCCGTGTGCTCCTCGGGGCCGCTGCAGGCAGAGGTAAGAAGAAACCAGAGGCGACCCGAGAGATTCTGCCTGGGTGCCTCCACTTTTAGAGAGCGTGGAACACACACACACACCTCCCCTCCCCCCATTTTCATTTTTCAGCAACAGATATCAAAAAGACAGTAATGATTTTTGGGCACAGATAGATATGGAATAAAACATTTTGGGTTACCTATGACAGATGGGCATTGGCCTGCACATCTCCTCTCACCATGCTGTGTTCCTGTTGGGTTTGTTGTTAAATTTTAGCTTTCATGAAGGAAGAAAACTTGCCAGGAAATCATACCTGCATTTCTCAGAAAAGACTGCTCACTTGCACCCTAGATGTAATTACATGAAAAATATTTATAAAAATATAGTATCTATATTATAAAAATATAGACAAACCTTACTAACAAATAGCAGTATTTTTCAATTCTGTTTTAAATAGGTTTAAATATTCCTCTGTGTTTACTTGGGTTTGAGGTTGTATTTGAAGGAATAAATGCTTTTTGAGAAGCAACTTAGGCTATGTTGCAGTGAGATAGTAAAATGTTGAGAGAAGCCAGGAAAACTGAGATGTTAAATGAAACATTTTAAAAATTTATTATTATTTACTTTTTCTGAACTCCTCCTGACTGATTTATACACTGCCAATAAACATCTCATGTGATTAATTAGCAATTAGTGCTTCATAACTTGTTAATGAGGAATAGAAGCTGTATATTGCTACCAAGGATTTGAAAGCCTTGTGCCTTGGTCATTCTGAGACCTGATAAGTTCAGATAAAGAGTCTGAAGCTCTGATTCTTGTATTCATAGTCTCTACTTCAAAGGTGGGGGGGGAAAAAAGGAATGGTGCAGGAAATGAAAAATAATGCTGAGACATTCTTGGATAAAGTTTTCACCACAGTTTGTAATGCAATTCCCAGATCAGGCAGTTATTATTTGATTCTATTAAATGAAGATTCTTAAACAGAAGCTAAAAACAATAGCTAAAAGAATTTTTCTGGATAGAGAAGCTAGACATATTTCCTGAAATAGCTATAGTTTTATCCAAATGAGAAAAAGTCAAGACACAGTAAGATTTCCTGGATTAAATTTTGTGGTGTGATGTAAAATGCAGAGGAGTCACCAAGCACTGGGGTGATTTTGCTGCCATTTGGAAAAACCCTACCTGGCTGCAAAAATTCAGGAAAAGTGCAAATCCTGCATCCAGTGAGGAATTACCCACGTAGCAGTACCAGCTGGGGCCAGCTGCCTGTCTTTTGATCACTTGGAGAAAGATGAGAGAGGAAGGACTGCCTCAAGAAGGCTCAGAACTATCTTATCAATGTGTAGAAGATCTTCACAAGAGGGAGTAAAGAAGACAGAACCAGATCCTTCTCTGTAGCCAGTGAAGGGAAACGAGACAATGGACACACTTTGAAATACAAGAAGTTCTTTTCTGACACATACAAGGCTAGGTGTCAGAAAAAAACATCTATTGAAACAGAGGGGCTGTGGAGTCTCCATTCTTGAAGAAATCCAAAAACCAACTGTCACTAACAACCTGCTTACTGAGCAACTTGCTGTATTTGGCTCTGCTTTGAAAAGGGAATTGGAGAGGGCAATTTTCAAAGGTCCCTTTCAAACTCAACTAGTCTGTGATTCTGTGCAAAGCACAAGGCAGGCCAAAATGAGTCTGGTAAGCTATATGTAAAAGGCAAAAAAGTAATAAAATTTTATTCAAACACATCAGGAGCAGGAGGCTGGGTCAATAGTTAATAAAGTTACAAAAAGAGTGATCAGAGAATTTGAAGTCTATAATAGAAAAACATAAGGTTTTCTTCCATTCATGACCCTGGAAGAGCTAAAATTCCTGCAGTAAAATATTCTTAGGAAACTCAGCAGTGAATATGACTAAAACAGAAGTCTTTGTATGAAAAGGGTTGGAAACAGAGTAAGTGAATGACAGGACATCACAACCAAAAAGTATTTGCCCTTGGGTTCTGTAAGATTCAATAGTGAAATAGCTGAAGCGTGTACAATATCAGACAAATGTGAGCATAGTTTCTATGAAGACATTTCTCAGAAATCAACTGATTTCCTCTAAAGGAACCAATGAGAACTTATATTAAAAAAAAAAAAAGAATGACAAAAGAAACATGGAAAGCTTCATTGTGAGGAATGGACGAGAATATTTAAGCCTTAATAAAACAAAAGTCTTAAGCCTTCATACCTTAATATTTAAGGTACAAAAAGTGAGGCAGACACAATGTGTTGGAAAACTCTAAAAATGGTAAGAAACAGCTGTTTACTCTGTTATCCAGTCAATTAACCACCAAATGAGAGCTGCAGTCAGCATGTTCAGAAGGGCAAGAAAAAGGTGCACGTCCTTCACAAAACATGTCATTAAGTTAGCTAAGGAATTATGCAGCAGGAATCAGAGGGTGGTAAAATCTCATGTGTTAAAAAAATCCCAAACAACAAAGCAAGAAATTCAAGGATGAATAACTCAGCTGAGTTCCACTAACCACATATAGTCTTGGCACAAGCATTTCCTGAGATAAAAATTGGTGCAGAGTAAGAGTGTTCCAGGAAGTGTCATATGTATTTTCCCAATCTTGTATTACACTCTTCCCAAGATCTTGGGATCTCTTACCAAGATCTGGTTGCTGATTGTTATCAAATATACCAGATCTTTTATCTGCCACTGTGCCATCATTCTCATGGATGAGTGCACATTGTTCTGTAGGAGCCTTGGAAATTGCCAATTATGAAAGCTATTCATCAAATCCAGACCCCACCCTTTAAAAGAGTAATATTAAACCAGAGTTTTAAAGTAGATAAGTCAAATAAATTTACCCTTATTGGAAGATGAGAAGGTGCCAGAGCCTCTTGTGCCTCAGAACTGTCATGTTCTTGAATGCTGCCATTGCCACTGCTGTCCCCTGAAGCCTGTGCAAAACCAAATTATTGGGAAGAAGTTCATAAAAGTCAGGGAAAAAAGCATGATCTCCGAGGAATTGGCTATTTAAATGCAGAAAAATGCTCCTTTTTTTGGCTCTTGAAGCCTCAGTGTCATCATGATGTTAACTTATTTCAGTACTTACGGCATTCCATGAAAATGATCTTTCAGAAAAATAAAAGCTAAAGTTCATTTCTTGAAAGCTCTTTTAGACAAAACAAAATGATACTTTTTGAAAAAAATATGTTTGGGGGTTGTACAGTAAACAAAATCCACCCCACAGATTTAAGTATGATACAATGTTTCCAAGAAAAAAAATCCACATTTAGTGTTATGAAAGATGTCAAATGGAAATTTACTTTGAAGTCTCTGAGGCACTGAAGTAGTGCTTATAAGGATACTTACATAATGGTTATCATCTTCACAATGATCTTCAGTAGCCCTTGGGTCAGATTTGATTGTCAGATGTTGAATTGAGCCCTACATGGAACACCAAAACATTTCAAGGAAGTAATATTTTAAGTAGCATTTATGAAGGGGAGTGAGGGTGGAGGGGTGGGAATTAAATGAAGCAACAAAATTTGCCAAATTGCTTGGAAAATGGTCTAAAGTATAAAATTTCATGATAGTAATCCAAATTTAAGATATAAATGTGTTCACATATTTTTCTTTTGCAAAATGTAGAGCAAACGGAAGCTGCCAGAATATAACGACTGTTATGTCCCAATGACACTGTGATCACCACACTACATTGTTAGTGCCCCAGCTGAAGAATCTAATCCTGGATTATGTCACACACGCTCTAAAAAATTCTGGTTTTTAGGTAAGAAGTGCACTGCAGCTCCAGAAGTGGCATGTGAAAACCCTAAAAATTGAGACAAAGGATGGGAAAGGAATACCAATAAGTGACAAAGTGAGTCAGGAAGAAACCAGTTAAAAACTTTCCAGAATGGAAATAAAGGAGATGGATTTTCTGATAAGAAATGTTTCTTTTTTCAGAGTCACAAACTGTACTTCTCAGTCTGACCTGCTGAAGGAGCAGTAACAATTTCATTTAAAACATTTAACTATTTTTTCTGCAAAGTCTCAAGTGCTTTAAGAAATGTGGGGGATGTTTCCTTATTACAAGATCTCACATGATGCACAATAGGGCACAAAGATAGATATTCAAGTCAAGAACATGTTTCTATATAACACACAACCTAGAATATTTTAGAAAATAATAAAATTTTTGATTCTATCTTTAAAAATCCTCTAATTTATCTGCCTTTGAATGTGGAAGGGGCTAACAGCGGGCCTGTTAGCTAAAGGAGTGAGAAGAAGCTGAGAAGTAAGAAGAAACTGATAAGGAGCTCTCTCCAAGGCTGTAGCCAAGGAGACCGAGGGAAGAAAGATAGAAGAACTTTGCAGCTGGATGAAACATTTTTAGAAAGTTAATTAAGTCACCATAACTTCTCACCAATAGTATTATGTTGATTTATTGTGGCCAATAGTAAAGATAGAAGAAGGATAAACAATTGGAAAGTGTATAAAAAGCAGCCATATTCAATAATAAAGTGTTGCCAACTGAGACTGCTTGTGGTCTCTGCTTTATGTCGTGACCGCCTCAACAGCGACATTTGGTGATCCCCGACGTGATAAGAAGTCGGTGGGGGCCCATACGAGGTCCTAGCAACTGGCAACCGTGACCCACTGGGACGTAGTGGGGGAGGCGGCGTTGGTGTAGCTGAGAGTGGCAGGTGGAAGCCACAGGGAGGTCCGGACCTGATTTTCTCCTATCAAGACACCTGGAAGAAGGTGAGCCACCAACTAGTAATAATGGGACGTAATTTAACTAAAGAGGAAGAAAATGTTCTGGCTACATGGAAAGTTTTGTTAAGAAATAAGGGAATTAATACGTCAGACTATGCCCTTCGAAATATACTGCTGTGGGCTAAATCTCAGAATTTTGGCACTGATCCCCACACAGCTTTTAGTGTTAAGGCATGGAAAAAAGTCGGGGACAGACTGTGGGAAGTCATCCGAAAGGGAGATAAAATGGTTGTCGATCTAGCAGTTACTTGGGAATCGCTCTTTGAGGCATTAAAGGAATGGAAAACAGAGTGAGAACAAGCAGAGCGGGATGCGGACGAAGAGTTGGGGCTGATAACAGAACCTGATGGGGGGGATGAGGCAGAGGGGGCCTCTGATGGGGAACTTGAAGAAAGTCCGGGTGCCATGCAAGTTACCTGGCAAGCTGCCAAAGCTTCCGGGAAAGCTGCCAGAGCTACTGGGCAAGCTGCCAAAGCTTCCGGGAAGGCTGCCAAAACTTCTGGGCAACCTGCAGTAGCATCCTCTTATCAGACCCCTAAACCTCTCTATCTCACACCTGCACAGCAGCTCGCAATGGTGCCTGTATATACTACACCGCTATGCCAGTTAGCTGAAATGTCTTTAGCAGAGAGACAAACCCAGCCATCTGCCCCCCCGCTTCCCTCCGCTCTAGTACAGCCGTCCGCCCCCCCGCTCCCATCTGAGCAGTTTGAACAACCTGCAAGGCCGTATCCTCCGTTACCTGACAGTGACAGCAGCAGCGAAGCAAGTGATGAGTCGCCTGCAGTAACATCTGAGTTGGGGCAAGGAGCTCTGGTCTCTTTACCTCCAAAGAGCTCTAGCCTTGCTGCCCCATGGACTTTGCCTCCATGTCAAGTAACTGTGGTTCCTCGACACCCTCAGGAGTTTTGGGAATTTGTTAGGAGGAAAGCAGTTGAAGAAAAGAATTGGGACACCATAGAAAGGTTAGGTGCTCCAAGAGTACCTCAGGAGAACAGTCCCAATGCAAATGTTGCTTGTGATAACCCTATGGCTTTTCCAGTCTTTAAAGCAGCTCCTGGAGCAGGGCAGGGTGACAGTCATCACATCTTTGCCTGGAGGGTTGTGCAAGACCTCCAATCAAAAGTGGCTCAGTACGGTATTAATTCCTCAGAGGTAATGCAATTAATACGTGTGATTAATGCAGATTTGCTTTCACCTTACGACATTGCGCATCTTGCTACAATTCTATTCCAGCCAGTACAATACGGTGTATTTCAAGAAACTTGGAGGCGCGCAGCTGAACGCACCGCTTTAACAAATATGCAGTTGCCTCAACACGACCCCCGTCATGGTGTGGGTGTTGATGCCCTACTGGGCACTGGGCCTTTTGCCAATCCAGATTTACAGGCAAGGTGGGATCCTTCGATTTTGGCACAAGCTCAACAAATTGGCATGAGTGCCTTAACTAAAACAATGGAAATGGCAGCTCCAAAACAGAAATATGTCACTATACAGCAAGGGACAAGAGAACCATTTTTGCAATTTGCAGAAAAACTTGCTGCAGCTATTGAGAAACAGGTAGAAGATGAAACTTTGCGAGACAAATTGTGCATACAATTGGCTAAAGAAAATGCAAACCCAGATTGCAGAAAGATTATTGATACTTTACCTGGGGAACCCACCTTGTCTGAAATGGTTACTGCTTGCTCAAAAGTTGGTTCAGTCGAGCATAAAATGGCAGCTCTTGCTGCAGTGCTAAGACCTTCAGCAAAATGTTATAATTGTGGACAACAAGGGCATGTAAGATCACAGTGTACCACAGTGTCAAATGTTGTCCGGAAAACAACATTTAAGCCAAGTGCAAGCAGCGATGTTGTGTGCAATCGCTGTGCTAAACTTGGGCACTATGCTAAACAGTGCAGGAGTAAATATCACGCAAATGGTCAGCTATTGCCGGGAAACCCAAAGAGGAGCGCGAAGGGGCGCGTGGGGAAACAAATACCCCAACAACAACAACTACCACAACAGCAAATGCGGGCCTTCCCAGCACTGCAAAGCTACCCATTTGCGAGCAATACTCAGGGGCAACAAGCGGGTCCTCAGGGATTGATATACCCACCGCTGACACAGTAACCATTCTGACAAAAGAAATATGTAAAGTGCCCCTTGATGCCTATGGTCCGATAGGACGGGGATTGAGTGCATTTTTAATAGGGAGGTCGAGTACTACACTTAGAGGTATTCATGTGCATCTAGGGCTTATTGATGCCGATTATTTAGGACAGATTCATGCCATGGTATCCATCGATGACCCTCCTGTCACTATTCAGAAAGGAACTTGCATTGCTCAAATTGTACCTTTTGTGAGTTTTGTTCCAAATACAGTGGACCGAAGTCGCGGCGCAGGAAGTTTTGGATCAACAGGAGTACCTCGAGTGTTCTGGACTGAGAAAGTAACGGAGAGCCGTCCAGAAAAGACATGCATCCTCACTGCCAGTGGATGTCATCCAGGAACTATATCAGTAACAGGTTTGATTGACACTGGAGCAGATGTCACAATACTCTCGCGACTTTGCTGGCCTCAATCGTGGCCTCTCACTCATGCAAGTTTTGGACTCCTGGGGTTGGGTGGTGCTACAACAGGTGGCCTGTCAGACATTGTAATTAATGTGAAACATCCTGATGGCCAACAAGCTAACATCAGACCCTATGTTGCCGATGCTCCTCAGAGTTTGTGGGGATGAGATTGCTTATCTCAATGGGGTGTCAAAATTACTACGGATTTTTAATGAGGGCCACTGTGATGCAGAGCAACGAACGTCCAGTTGTAGCCCTGACATGGTTGACAGATAAGCCTGTCTGGGTTCGCCAGTGGCCCCTTACTACTGAAAAGCTTACTGCCCTGCAAGAATTAGTCACAGAACAATTGCAAGCAGGACATATCGAGGAATCATTCAGTCCCTGGAATACCCCTGTTTTTGTAATAAAAAAGAAATCGGGAAAATGGAGACTTTTACATGATTTACGGCAGATAAATGCTGTAATAGCAACAATGGGAGCTTTACAACCAGGCCTTCCTACACCCACAATGATTCCACAGGAATGGCAAATAGTTGTCATTGATCTGAAAGATTGTTTCTTCACTATTCCATTGGCTGAGCAGGACAAAGAAAAATTCGCTTTCACTGTGCCTTCTATAAATCATGCGGAACCCAATAAAAGATATCAATGGAAGGTACTTCCCCAAGGCATGAAAAATTCGCCAACTATTTGTCAATGGTTTGTGGCACAGGCCTTGTCAAAAGTGCGGAAGCAATTTAAAAATTGCTACTGTTATCACTACATGGATGATATCTTGTTGGCATCTGACAACAAACAACAGTTATCAGCTCTTAAACAATGTACTGTGACAAATTTGAAGGCTTTTGGCCTGATCATTGCTCCAGAGAAAGTGCAGGAACACATGCCTTGGAAATATCTAGGTATGTTGGTGACCAACACTCAAGTTATGCCTCAACCTGTAAAGTTAGACATTGATGTTAAAACTGCTACTGATGTACAGAAATTGGTTGGTTTGATAGGTTGGATTCGATAATATTTAAGTATAACTAATCATCAGAGTGCTCAAGCTTTACAGCAGCAATTCAAATTGTCTTCTGGTGAAGCAAAATCAATCCTTTCTTCTTGTCCTGACTGTCACATGACTCATGTCACTCAGTATTATGGTACCAACCCTAGGGGCCTTTCTGCGTTAGAAGAATGGCAAGCTGATGTTACTAAAATACCAGAATTTGGTCGCTTTAAGTATGTTCATGTTACAGTTGATACTTTTTCTCATGCAATAGTTGCTTCAGCATTCACAGGAGAAAAAACTCGTGATACTATTCGTCATTTTTATCATGCCTTTTCTATTCTAGGTGTTCCGTGTCACGTAAAAACAGATAACGGCCCAGCATATGCTTCACAGAAAATGCAAGCATTCTTTCGTGCTTGGGGCATTGAGCATTCTACAGGCATTCCACATGTCCCCACGGGCCAAGCAATTATTGAAAGAGCTCACGGACTTCTTAAACGTCAGGTTCAAAAACAAAAAGGGGGAATGCAACAGGAGTCACCTCAAGTGAGATTAGATAAAGCTGTTTATGTGTTAAACTTTTTGCGTCCCCTACCTGATTCACAGTTATCTCCAATCTTTTACCATTTTTCTTCTTTGAATTCTAAGCAACCAGATTTCCGTAGAAATGTTAAGGTATGGGTTAAGGATTTGATTACTGGTATATGGTCTGGCCCAGTGGAACTGATAACCTGGGGGAGGGGTTATGCTTGTGTTTTGACAGATAATGGTCCTCGATGGGTTCCTGCTCGCTGTGTTAAACCTTACCTAGAACGTGCAGGAAAGGACAGGATGGATGGTTCCGCAGTTGAAGCAGAACATGCGGATGACACCGGCTAAGACCATATATCAGTACTCAAAGATGGATGAAGGACAGGAATGATTGTATTAAGAGTGGGAATTTTGTTGATGGTTGTGATTGTGGGTTTTGTGTGTCCCCTCTCTGCTGGGATTTTTGCAAAGGGCCCTGCAAAAATCCATAGCAGCTGTATTTACAGTCCAAAAACAAAAAGGGGGAATTGCGGAAGGGGCTAACAGCGGGCCTGTTAGCTAAAGGAGCGAGAAGAAGCTGAGAAGTAAGAAGAAACTGATAAGGAGCTCTCTCCAAGGCTGTAGCCAAGGAGACCGAGGGAAGAAAGATAGAAGAACTTTGCAGCTGGATGAAACATTTTTAGAAAGTTAATTAAGTCACCATAACTTCTCACCAATAGTATTATGTTGATTTATTGTGGCCAATAGTAAAGATAGAAGAAGGATAAACAATTGGAAAGTGTATAAAAAGCAGCCATATTCAATAATAAAGTGTTGCCAACTGAGACTGCTTGTGGTCTCTGCTTTATGTCGTGACCGCCTCGACAGCGACACAGCTGGGGTGGATATAGTGTTATAATGACTGTCTTCATTTCCTCTCTGAAGGCGTCCTTGAGCACACTAGAAGTCTCGAGTAGGCAGTTGTTTCCATGATCTTGAATTGGACTCAAAATCACATTTGTGCTTGCATTTGCCACTTGCATTTAGATTTGAAGGATCATTTCAATAAATGAGCATCAGGAGGAAAGATTTGACTGTATTATGTTTGGTATATTCAAAGGGTTCCAAAGAACATATTTCTTATTCCAAAGAACATGTTAATTATGGAATCAAATGCTTGTTTTGGAGGATGTCTGTCCCTTTGGTTGTGATTTCTTCCCCTTCCCTTTGCTGTGTTAGCCATGGATCAGTTTGGTTTTTCTTGTAGTGGTGTCTCACATTTGACCAAATTCATGCAGTACCTTTGCCAATTTATGCAAGAGTGCCTTGTCTAGAAAGACAGTAAATTTTACAGTTCAGTGAATTCTGATTGCTTTATTTAGGTTGTCATTAATGGTAACTATTTAAGAGAGTATGTCTATTTATCATCATTAATTTAAGTCCTCAAACAATCTTTTGCCATTTGGCCAACCCACACAATTACAGCAGGTTCATAAAACAACAAAACCAAACAGCAATTTAGACTGTGATTAATTCTCTTCGTGAAACTTCCCATCTCTAGCAGCTCCTGCTGCCAAGTCTAAAATTTCATAAATGTTGCAGAGAGTCAAATACAGGTAGAAATCTCCTAAAGAATGAGTAAAATGAGCAAACCTCAGTTTTAATGTATTTGCATATGAGCAGCGTGAAATGACAGATGTGTTAATCAGGATACCTTCTGGTCAGAAAACCTTGGAAAAAGCAACTGGCAGAGCTGAATGTATCCTGAAAAAAGAATTGGAGCGTGTTAAATGATTTGTAGCTGCCTTACAGCCCAGTCTGAGAAGAACTAGAGTCTGTGCCAAGTTTTCCTGAAGGGTTCTGAGAAGAACCACGGTTTTCTGGAGGCATTCATATGTGTTTTATTCCAAACATTCAATTGCTGGAAGCCTAGATCTGGTAATAGTGATTCAGCAATGAGATTTGAATATGAACTGTCCCATCACTCATGGTCTTTCGCTTCACCTTTAGTACAGAAGACAAAATATTAACAAGTGCTTCAGCCAGTTCATTCCATATTTGGGAACCTCTTGGATCTTACGACACTGGGTCTACCTTCTCTGCTGCTACTGAATCCACTTCTTGCTGTGAAGAGTTACTGCAGTAACTTATAAACTGCTCAGGTAGCATTAACTTCCAGTCCTATTTGTGACATATCTTCCTCTGAACTGTGAAATGAGAATTCCATACATAGTCATGATGTCTGGCTCTGCTTCTTTGGAAAGCTGAATATAGCTTTTTGTTTTCTCTGTACTTTTTTGGTGGTTGGTGACCAAGAGGGCATTATAGCATCTATCATTACTCATTGCATTTTATAATCACTGCCCTTCTTAAAAGTGACACACATAACCTAGCTCAAGGAGAACAGAACCCACCTAGAAATAATTTTAAATTTTGTGCTGCCTGCTAAAGAGTAAGTTGATGACTCTTGAGAGAAAAGAATAGTGCTCTGAGACATGCTTCAAAATTTCCTATTAGCTGGGGATATTTTGAATAGCCTGTAACTGCAGTTTGCTGAAAAACAGTTTCAGAACATAAACCTGTGTGACATCCAAGCTCTGATTCATCTCTGGTGATATTTCATGTAAGTACACTCAAACAGCAAAATGAAATATGTGAAAGTTGGAAACAGGGTCAGGTAGCATGGGAAAAATATAGAGACACTGTCTGAGAGCATGGGAATGAGCTCAGGAAAGTCAAAACCCAGTTGGGATTAAATTTAGCAAGGGAAGAGAAAAGCAACAAGAAAGGCTTTTACAGGTATACCAGCAAAAAAAAAAAAAAAAAAAAAAAGAGAGAAAATGTGGATCTGCTGCAAAATTATTTTTTTTTCCCTACAACAAATCTGGTGATGGGGCATGGAAACAACTCAGGTACTCAATGCCTTCTTTGCCTCACTTTTTACTGCTAAGATTTCCTTCCAGGAAACTGAGCCCCTGAGCCCACTGGGAAAGTCTGAAGGCATGAATTCAACTCCTCCATTGAGGCAGACTGAGAGAAGGGACATTGAAATCAGTTGGATATCTGCAAGTTTACAGCACTTCATGAGACACATCCATGAGGGCTCACCAAACTGGCTGATATCACTCAGATAGAATTTTGAAATACAATCTTCAAAAGATTGCGGTGATCAGAAGATCCTATGAATGGAAAGAAATCCAGTGTCACTCCTGTTTTCAAGAGCAAGGAGCAGGACCTGGGGATCTGCAGGCTGAGCAGCTGACCTCGGTTCCTGGGAAGGTGTGGGAGCACATAATTGTGGAAGACATTTTAGTAAGAACAAGGTGATTAGGAATAGTCAGCACAAAAGTGGGAAGGGGAAAATCTTGCCCAGGAATCTCATTGCCTTAAGTAATGAAATGACCAGCTCAGTGTGTGAGGAAAAGACAGCTGGTATTTGTGATCTTGAGTGAGACTTTCAGCACTGTCTCCTGTAACTTCCATGCAAATAAACTCTTTAAGTAAGGACGAGATGAGTGAGCAGTTGACAACAGCCTGACCTACACATGCTTGAAGGGGTGTAACCAGTGGTATGAAGTGCAGTTACTGGGTGCCAGTTACCTCTCCATCAGTGTATTACTCTGTGGTGCATTCTGAGCCCAACATTCCTTAACATCTTCATTCACAACGTGGATTATGTGATAGGCTGAACCCTGAGCATCTCAGGTAGAACCTGGTCCTGAAATCAAGAGCGATCCCTTCAAAAATGTTACAACTTGAGTGCCGTGTCTCTCGGAGCCTGGGCTGGCTCTTAGAACTCCGGCTCAGCGCCAGGAGTGGGGAACTGGGAACTGCCTCGGTATGGGGATTTACTAGAGGCAGAACCTTTAGAACCACTTGCTCTAAGATGCCAGACACAAGCCAAGGGACCAGGCAGAGGAGAAAGGAGGAGGCTCTCCATCTTGAGATTCCACAAGAAAGGGCTCATCTCAAATAAAGTGACCAGAAACAAAGAGGCCCAGGCACTCCTGTGCAAGGGCCTTTGTTCAGATGCAAGTCAGGAGGTGGATACAAACAGTTAACCAATAGGGAATCCTCAGGGGAGGAATGAGGGGATTACATCAAGTATCTGGGGCCAGTTGGGGTAGGAGGGTGGAGAGGATGGGTCCCATGGGCCAATGGGACTTCTTCCAAAGGGGTGTTGCAGACAGGGATTGGCCCGAGGTTTAAGTGGCAGGGAAGGTTAGGGAACAAAAGGAGCTGGGATGCCTTGACAGGCAGGGAAAGAGCTGGAACAAGGGGTGGGGAATGGCATGAGGGACAGCTTTGAGGGAGGGTAAAACCAGGGGTAAACCAACTTGGGGAGAATATGGGGGTACAACAGAATGAACCACTAACAAGGAATCAATAAAATAAATTTGAACCACAACACTTGAGCTTTGAGCCATCCTATGGAAAAAAACAGGCAACTAGAAAGAGTGGATCTGTTTGGGGTTGGAAAAGAACTGTATAGCTTTTCTAAATTTATTATTTTCTCCTCTTTGACCATACCAAAGAAATGGAACCAGATGACAGTATGTATCAAGATCAGATCTTATATCTATGTATCTTTTTTCCCCACCATTATGCATATACACTGTATCATTGTATGTTTGATGTCTTAATTTGATAACTAACAGCTGTCAAGCACATGCTGCAGGTACAACATTTCTTGAAATATATGAATTTAGAGTTGTTGATGCTTGTCCCTGTGTTTCTTTCTGTCCCACAGAAGATGTCTGTCTCAGCACTATTATGTTGCATGAGAAGGTAAATCTTCAGGTGTAAAAAAGTTGTTGTGGATAATTAAAACAAATGTGCTGGTAGCTTGATTAATTATTAGGCATTAATGTGTAGATAGTGGTCTACAAAGCAAACTATGGGGAAAATTATGCAAAAGCTAAGGCTTTTCTAGGAATCCTCTCATTTTTGGAATTCTTAACACCAAAATATCCATTGATCAGAAATCATTCTTGCCAGTGCTTTGGCTACCTCACAGAGGGAGGTGTGAGGGAGCAGTGTCTCCCCACAGTAAGGATTTTTACTTCTGCCATCCTGCTTTGGTTAGCTATGGACCAACTTAATACACTGCATCGCTTCTGTGAATGTGATGCTTTTTTATTCTCAGAGGGCCAAAGTCTTAGCTTTTCTTAGTCTTCAACTTTCCAAAGGCTGTTCCAGTTCCATCTGTTTCAACACTCTGCCAAACCAGCACAGCTCTTGACTTGGTAAGGCGGAGCCACTCATCTGTAATGAATGCTCCACAGTAATGCTGCCACTTTGTGGTGCTTGTGGGTGTGGGTATACATGACTCGAACCTTTTCATGCTTTTCACAGTAAAAAACAAGCAAACATTTAATCCTGTTCAGGCTAGCCATAAATGTGGTTTGACCCACATGGTTTGATTTTTTTTTTTAGTTTCTGTCTTTAGTTTCTTTCACATGCAATTACAGGAAAGGTATAAAACACATACTAGTTTTGAAAGTTGTCTCAGCTGAAAAAATCTGGATCTCGATCAAAATAACCTATTAGTTATTGTAGTAAAATGGTATCAATGTAAAAACATTAACCTAAAAGAGGTCATATTCGTGTATAGTTCTGTTTCTTTTTACCAAACAATACTTGACTGAACTCAAAGTACTGCTTAAGGTGGCCTTATATTATAATCAAGGCTTTGATTCTACATCTATTTTTGTTTGGTTTTTTGTATGTTGGGTTTTCAGGGGGTTTTGGGGTTATATGCTTTTCTTCTGATGCACTTAAAGAGAAACTTAAATCTATCACGAGATGCAAATCTGAGAAATAAGTACCACGTGGCAACATCCTAGTCCAGAGATATGATGAGTTGGGGAGTGGGGGTGGTGTAAGTACAAACATTAATAAAAGTGCAAGTGCAAGTGCAAACATTAATAAAATTTCAATAATTCTTTCTCAGTGGAAAAATAAACAAACCAAACTGGTGACCTGAGTATTGTAGCTCCTTTTTTATACTTCTCTTACAGAATTCCAAAAGACAGGATGGAATTGTGGCAACTCGGTTACTGCTTTGCCCACATGAGCTTTGATTTGTTCAACAAAGAAGTTTTTATTAAAAAAAGGAAGTGGGGTTAAAACTGCTGCGCCAACTAGGAGTTAACACAGACTCCCAAGTATTTATAGTATGAGTGTTAAATGAATACTTGCTTACAAGCCCTCTGATACACTGAAGCTACTCATATTTTAAGTGTCCTATTCCAAGGCATATTGTTTCCAGACACGTTGCAGAATTTCCATTAAGAGCATTCAAAAGAAGCTACTGTCTCATTTAGCTCCTATACAGTCAGCCAAACAATAGTAAATACGTGATCTGGTACAAATGCCTGAAACAACTATGGGGAAAGCAAGACTATCTACATGTATACCTTGTCTTATCCTCTGTTCTGTGTGTAATTACAGTACCGTAGCCATACATTGAAGTATTTTGGAAATATTAACTATCACTGTTATCTGTGTGTGATATGTTTATCTGATATGAACAAAAGGTTTTCCTGTGTCTGAATACTTAGCTCTGCTGTTTTCTTCATGGATGAATTTCTAAACCTACATCAGTATAACACAAGCAATACAGACTGAAATCATGAAGGAAAATTCATGTGGAACAGTCTGTTAGAAAAACACCATCATCAAAGTGGTTGACAGGTGGTGTTAATTTCCTCACTGAGGAGGCTGTGACAACTGTGTGCCTCCAACTTCTTTCAGCCTTTCCATTTTTGATTCACAGTATGTAGAAGGAGCAAACTTGGCATTTTGAAATCAGAAGAGGCAGGGAGACACTCAACACTTGTGTCCTCATCCTCTTGCATCTGCACAAGGATCACAAGGATCAGAGAGGAACTTGGTCATAACACCTTTATCTGTCCTGAAGTGGAAGTGGATCAGTTTGACAGGCTTCAGATGGTTCTCTACCTCTGTAATGGACATGAAACAAAGAGTTCTCAACTGCCAGTTTACTTAAAATACATCTCATAAGGTGTAGGGAAAGCCTAAAGATTGAGGGTCATATTCACATTATCTGTGGGTTTCCCAAACAGAGCCTGTCTTGCTGCAGTTTAGAAACGTAAGGCATTATTCATCTGAAGATGAAGCTTTTTTTTAAGCAGCTAGAATAGCCTGCAGTGTACAGGACTTTTTTCTGACAGGCTCTCTCTCTCTCACTTCATTGGTATATCACCATTTTGTCAGCTGCTCCTATTCAATATTCTATTGCTGTTGACTTGTAGATCCTAGGTGTCTTTCTTAACAACTTCAGCTACCCTGTACCTCAAGAAGTTTCCACTCTTGGGCAAGGTGATGACATGGTCCTCATCATCTCTGTTTGAATGGTGGTAGAAACAACAGAGACAAACTCTTTTTAGAGAATAAAACAGAGCAAAAGAATAAGTAGAAGCCAAAAGATGCAACAAAGGAAATTCTGATTGAGCAAGTAGGGAAAAAATCTTCACCATGGCAGCAGTTAAGTCCTGGAAGAAGTTGGTGAGAGGGTTTGTGGAATCTCCATTCTTACAAGCATTCTAAACTTGACTAGACAGAGCTCTTGACAACATTATTCTTCAGGATAGCCCTACATTAAGCAGCACATTGGATTAGATGACTTTTGCAGGGCTCTTGCAAACTATTTTTACCTGGGATTTTTAAAAAGGGAACTTAAAATTGGGTTTTTCATAATTAATTTATTTCTGAGCCCCATTCTCAGTGATGTGATCACAGAAAAGGGCAATCAAATATGAAGAAAGTGAGTATAGTTAGTACTAAAAGACCTGGTGTGTGCTTGGCTGTCTTAATCCCTTGCTGTTTGTGAGCCTTGTTAGAATAATCAGAGACCTGATAGGCTGTTAATACTTATACCCAACAACCATATGGAATCAAATTTTCCACCTGATATGCTTGTCTAAAGATAGGTCAAATGATATACCCTTTTCATTATCCATTTTTTGCCTTTTCCTTTTTCCCTTTTCCCCTTTTCTCTTTTCCCTTTCCATTTTCCCTTTATCTGTTTTTATTTCTCCATTTGCCTCTTTCTCCTCCCTTTTAATTTCCACTTCTGTTTCTCATTTTGTTTTGTTTTGAAATTCTGTAGAATGCTTTTGGGAAAATAATCTTGGAGCAGAACACAGGAATATGTTACTGTAACCTTATGATTTCTCATCTTTCCTCATGGTTCTGCTGATCATGAGGCTCTTTAAACAATGCTCTTGTCCTCCCTTCCCAAGAGAGTAGAAATGAAAGATTTTTGAAATTTATGTGCCTTCTTGCTCTCTGACCTTTCAGGGACTCATGGGAAGGCAGGCTACACTGACCACAAACTCTGTAGTCCATCCTTCTTTGCAGCTGTTTGCACTCAGTATCAGAAGGATCCCGTCACAGTGACTTTAGTCACAAACTTCAGCTCTTTGGGACAGAGGCAGACTGTACCTCTGCATTAACTCAAGCAAACCTGTTATTGTGGTGACTGTGATGCCATTTGCTCCTGAGTTATTGTCCTTCTACTAATGCACTAGATAAACTCTCAGTATAAAAAGTGTCTGATTTCAAGAAATACTTCTCAAACCAAAACAGATCTGAGCATGGACACGTGTCTCAGGACAGAAAATGAAAAGCTGTTATATTAACTATATGACTAGCAAGACCAATATAGTACATAGGACCAATTGCATTTTTTTGATGTCCTGTTTACATATATTTTGATTTTTGCAATACAGAAGAGTATGGAGGAGAATTTCCCCTCTGTCTAACTCAAGGACCTAATTTGTTACCTGGAGTTAGTAATTTTAAACTATCCTATTCTATCTGATAGGCTTACCTAAAATTTTAAAAAAATGTCAGACCCAGAAGACTGTCCTAAATGAGCCAGAGTCCTAATATATCAGTGACTCTGTGAGCTAAGCTGGGATTTATTATTCTTATTCTGTGTTATTCTTGCTATATTCATGTCACAGAAAGTAGCATTCTAGTTTCAGGTAATCACTGAATATTATGAAGGGTTTCTACCTGCAATATTAATGGATATTTTAAACTTAAAACCAACAATGAGTCCTTGCTTAAACTGGTGCTTTATTTAGCTCTTAAAAGCTAATCTCAGCCCTGTAGGTCAAGGCTTGAATAAACAAAAAAGAGTATGCTGCAAGATCAAGAAAGCAAACACATATTTCTTCCCTTAGAGGCCAAAATTCATAAAATGCAGTAAAACCTCTCAGTTGTACTGTCATTGTCTATACTTCTTTCTCCTCATTTTAACTCAGAAACAAATACATCTGTTCTTTAACTGGAAGTCATTCTGCTGGAAGAGATTGGGTCTGGATAAGTTGTGATATAAATCACTAATCAATTCTTATGTGTATTTCTCATTATATAAAGTTCTACAGACATGCCACCTTACAAAGAATTAGTTGGCTGAATTTTGTCTTTGAAGACTCCTAATTACTGCAATTGAAAAATTCTTTGTGTCTTCTTATTAATCTGATTACACCTTACGTGTTTCTCTAGATACAAGAAAGTTTTGATGCTCTGCTACATGAATATATTTTTTCATTCATAGTTTTTCTTCATTTTGAAGCCATGTCATGAATATATGTATGCTCTAAATATATACTTGGGAAGATGTTACTGTAGTTTTCATTTTCTTGATAGCAGGTGTAGACTGTCAGAGAGCACCAAAGGCAGGCTGCTCTGCAGTGGTCAGGCAGCAGGAAGCCAAACCTCTGAACGAGTGACCTCACCAGCAAGGACACAGTTCCACAGAAAGAAAGCAAAATTATCAGAGTAGTTTGTTGATGGCAGCCAAGTTCAGCCAAGAGTCTTTATCATTGCACAAGTCCACAGTGTTGAGGAGGCCAGAAAGTCAAGCCAGAAATACAAGTTTTTTGGTAAAGCCCTGGGTCTAAGTCAACAGGACTCATGGCTGGCTGGACATGGACAAGCCAGCTGCAACATAACACAGGCACAGACCAAAGGCAAGATCCTCAGTTTAAAGGCAACTGCCAAAAGGAGTGAGGGAAAGCCCTGCTGTGGCTTCTTCAAACTGTTTTTACAGGGAATGTTAAATGCATGAAACCTACACTGTCACAGAGCAATGAAGTTTCTGTACCTGCTCTGGAGGTGAAACTCTTTGTTACTGACTCATCTTCAGATTTTAACATTATAGTGGAGAGCACCATCTTGGTTTCCTGTCTGGACACAGAATAAAAATGGTCCTCCTGGCTTTTGCTACAGCTGAAGTGATTACTTACTGGATGGTGTCTAAAATTGTCTCAGAGAGAACAGTACTTACACTGCAGGATCTTCTGATCCAGACTTTCACTTCAGGATGTTGCCTTATTATTAATCTGTGCCTATCGTGTGCCTTTGTTGCAGAGAAGCAATGATGCCAGCAGCAATTCTTGTCAGATGGAAATGTCAGAAGTGTTGAATATAAGCCCTAACAGATAGTCCTATAAGATATTCCTGAAGCATTTTGAACTTTGTACTGCGTGAACTTTGTCTCACCTAGGTATGGAGGAAGGTTTGAGAGGGTTTGTGGTGCAGGGCAAAGCCCCACAGTAGCACAGGCAGTTTATGATTTGGAGATTGAGAAGCTTAGAGAAGTCACTATACAAAATGCCCTCTTTTACACAGTCAGAAGTTATTCTGTCACTGGTGATGATGATGATGATGATGATATGAAATCTTTCTGGGTCCTGGGATTCCCCGCTCCATCATACTTTTACAGGACTATTCATGCTTACACTCAGAGAAAAAAATATGCCTATTTGCCAAAGCAGAGAACTAGATATTTTCTGAATTTGCAATGCCATTTCAATGATTAAAATTAATAATTAATGTGGTAACTAATATGATAACTTCCAACAAGAAAACCTAGAGAGACCTGTGTGCAGCTCATAATGACTTTGGGGTACCATAGCTTACCCTTAGATGCATGATATTTTGTCCAGAGAAAACCATGTTGCCTTCTTATTAACAATATTTTGGTTTTAGTTTTGCTGCCTTGCATCTGTTGTTTTAATATGGTCAACAGTAGAAATTTGAGAGATGCAATGGCAAGTGTTCCTTGAGAACCTCCTTTCTAGGCAGACAAGAAAAATAAAGGTGGTTTCAAATTCTCTTTACTCTGACAAAACCCAGTGGCCTTGTGGCAACTGCAAAACCTGACATATTTCAGAGATCAGTTTTGTCTGTGTTCATACTGTCTTTTTCTCATGCCAAGGGGACTGACCAAATCCATTGTAACTGTCATTTATTAAACTGTATATTAAGAATAGCATATGGGAATGGCCACATTGTTCAGAGAGAAATTGCTGTTTGTAACTGCTTCCAGCTTGCTCTTTCTCTATATTAAAGCATTTCATGCTACAGCCAACTGTTCAAACATATAGTTCTGTGTATGTAGAACACTGACACTTTGAAGTCTGGATCATTTCAAAACACACTGTCCTCTGCTTTCTGAACTCAGTATTGTTACTGGCTTCTTTTTCCCCTGATTGATTTGAATTTCCACCAAGTGAAGGCAGTAGTTGAATGTAGCTCTTCTCCAGAAAAGTTGATTGCAATGTGTTGTATGGAGAAAGTAGTTTTATTTTCTTAAGCATTTCTGTAACGCCTCTTACCCCTGGCCATAAACCAGCAGATTTGTGAGGGGAGGTGCTCCATGTATCCAGAGTGAAGATACACAAGTCTGACACAGAGGGCAGCCATTGATCTACAGAGATTAACGAGGGAAAACTGCCTTTGGATATCTGTCAACTTCCAGAAATTTTTCATTGCAGCAGATGGTCTTGGGTTACTACTAAAGGAAATGAACATTATTTTGGATAAACTAGATGCTAAAGTCCATGCAACAGCATGAATTTTTTTAAGGCCTTTTCTTTTTTAAAACAAGGACTTCATTTAAAACATGGAAAGAATACAGCTCTTGTTCCTCCAGGAACAAGTTGACCAGTAAAAAGATGTAAGGATTCTGCAAGATTTAAAGGATTAATTTTCCCAGTGGACAGTCTATTCCATAATTACTTATTTTCTTGTGCTCTGCCTTGGGCACCAGCCACCACTGAAGACTGAAGTAAACAGATGTCTTGTGAGGTAGCAAGAGGGTGCCTTCTTTGTTGCTGACAGAGTATGGCTCACATTGTGCAGAAAAACAGCTGGCACCTGCTGAGGCTGTGCTAAGGATTTTATTTACATCTTTTACTTCCACTGTAGTCCAAATTTGGTCCAATTGCTGCTGGATATATCCTACATTTGAAACTGTGCCAAAGCCAAGGGAAACTTGCTATGATTAAACATAATAAGGGGTTTTAACTTGTACCTTTGCCTTCCTTTATGCATTCCCCACTTATGGGTTTCACTACAGAAAGGCTGCAGAAGTGAGACTAAGCTGCAGAATCTTCTTTCTATAGATTTAGCTCTAGATAAATTCTACATTTGCTTTTCTTAGGCATTTCTGCACTCTTAAAAATGACAATAGCAATAATAATTTGTGTTTCTTTTTAATGTAAAGTGAAACATTGACATTTTCTCAACAATTTTCCCCCACTTATTCTGTAAGATATGAAATTTTACTAACCCTTGGAAATGTGTTCCATCATCTCCCAGTTCATTTGTGGTTCCAGAGAGTCCAACTCCTACCTCTGTGTCAGCCACAAAATGGAGATTTCTGTATTATGGAACTGTCCTGAAGCCTTGAACTTGAGAGATCCACGTGAGTTGAAAAAATCAGTTACAATTTTGTGCTTGATTTTAGATAGCAGGCCAGACCCATCTAATGAAGGATGACTGTGTTTTGGCAGTTCATTGGCACTTGGATGTTTTCTAAAATCTTTAATCAGTAGGCTTTTAAAAAAACTTGCTTCATTATGAAAATCCTCCTCAGAACAATTAGGAAAAAGAAATCAGAGCTATGGACTTGAATAACAGGAGTAGTGTATGTGGTATTTACTGTGAGAGATGAAAATTCAGGCCAGCTGATGCTGAAATGAATACAAAAGCAGTGGAAAACTGGAGCCAGAGGAGTTGAAATCTCTGCTGCTTTCTGCAAGCTTGGATCCTAAACCAGCACACAGTGTGATAAAGCCAAAGTATCATCATGGAGTCCCAGCACTGCCTTGAAAACAGAAACTGCCAGAGAAAAGAGTAAGGGCAGATGGGATTTACTGAATGCTGCCAATTTTCTTTCCAGCTTTGCCAGTTAGTAACTGTGATATGATCAAACTGTTGCAGTTTATGACTGATGAGGGGTTCAGTCATTCTGTGTTTGAGCTGAAAAAGTTCAGTAGACACTGGAATGGTGTCGACAAAATTTGTGTCAAGACACTTTGGAAGATGGCTTCCTTGCACAATTAGTGTTGTCCAACATAATTATGAGTGCTATATAAAAATTGCTATTAATTCCATGGGTGAATATGGATTCCCTGCTATATCAAACACATACAAATTTTTGAACAGAGGCCACATTTTTTTTAATGGCTGGGAACCTTATGGATACTGTTAAGATCAAAAGGATTTTCATAAAAGATATAAATCAGAGAAAACATTTTCAACTATGTGGAGAGATTGTGAATTTTTTGCTAAATTTTGTTTTCAGAAATTCTGATAAAAGTTCGAACCTTGAGGAAGAAAGGAGAAAAAATTGTCCTAAATGAAAAATTTTATAAATATTAGAGAGGAATTTCATTTGGCCAGTCTTGAATTTTTCTATTTCTATAATCTGCAATGTAAAATGACCTCATGAAATTTGCCAAGTAGTGATTCTTTGTGTTTTATTAATAAAAAGCATAAAGATAATGAAAAGTCTGTAAGATGTCATTGTCTGTCTCCCTTAGCTGACTTACATGGGAAGTGTGAAATAACTGGAAAAATTAAGAGCTGATTTGTCTTTCTACATTATGTAAGAAGTTGTACAAACAATTTTAATTGCATTCAAATGAGATAAATGTGTAATGTACTGCAAATTACATATCTTTTTTTCTTTAATAATATAATGGCCATAAAGCTTGATTCAGAAAGCCTGGACAGGATGTTTGGATGTTGCTATTGCTGTCTTTGTTAAAAGAAGTTATTAATAAAGCAGATAATAAAAGGCAAAACATTCCTATGATGACTAAGAAGTAGACAAAAAATACACAGACCAAAGGCATAACACTGTCAGTGTTTCAACCATTTCATCACAGTCTACAATCAATCAGAATACTCAAAAGTAAAAAACTGAGTATGAGAAAGACATAGAACTTCTTGAGTGTGCCCTGAAGAGGGCCATGAAGGTGATCAGAGGGATGGAACACTTCTCCTATGAGGACTGATGGAGAATTGGGGCTGTTCTGGGGAACAGAGAAGCTTTTATGGCACCTTCCACTATCTTGAGGAGGCTTAAAAGAGAGCTGAAGCGCGACTTTTTACAAATGCACTTAGTGTTGGGACATGGTGAATGGCTTTAAGCTAAAAGAGGGTAGTTTTAGATTATATATCAGGAGGAAATTCTGCTCTCTGTGGGTGGTAAAGCACTGGCACAGGTTGCCCAGAGAAGCCTTGGATGCCCCATCCCTGGAAGTGTTCAAGGCCAGGTTGGATGGGGCTTTGAGCAGCCTGGTCCAGTGGAAGGTGCCCCTCTCCACGGCAGGAGGTTTGGAACTAGATGATCTTTAAGGTTCCTTCCACACAAAACCATTCCATGATTCTGGGATATTCTGCCTCTGAACTGTATAAAAATAAATTTTAAAAAAATCATACAACAGTCAGACACTGAGACATCTCACAGAACCCCTGTCTCTCCCTTGCCATATGCTCAGTTCCGTAGTAAATCCTAGTAGCTCAGGGATGGGTGCTGACATGCATTTTGGTTTATCTCAAGAAGGTAAATTCTTGCCTAGTAGTTTTGCTATACATTTGCTAGGCTCACTGCTGGCTTTTCAAAAATGACAACATATGCCTAAAGTGCAAAAAGTAGTCAGAGTATTGTAACATCAAGACTTGTTTGGAAAAATATTTTGCAATGTTTTCAGTAAGATTCTGAAGGATTTCTGGAAGTTACTAGTTTAAGGGCATGTATTTATTTCTGGAAGGTTTGCCTCATTTGTATAATTTTCTTCCTCCACATTCTCCATGTGCTTTCTTTAATGCTGTTTCAAGGATTAAAACATTTATAGTTTTCTTAAAAAGTATTTGCTTGGTCATCTGCTCATCTTTATTTTATCTGTTACAGGTGACAGAGGTGTAGCTATTCTGAGGCTTTTGAGATCATACTTCTCCAAGTCTATCTCTTGTATACTAGCAAAAATCCCATATCATGTAGTAAATCTAATATTGACGAGTTGCTTGATAAACTGTTAACAAGATAACAGAAAAATTTTACTCCACAGTCCTTCTAAAATAATAATATTTGTGAAAGGAAAGCTAACACGAATGCTATTAAAGTCTGTTATGATTTGCTTCTGCAAAATGTTCTGGACTATATCACTTAGAGTGCTGTTAGTATATACAGCCATATTGAGCATGTTAATTATAAAAAAACCCTCCCTGCTGCATGGAAAATATTTTCCATTATATGATCCATTCCACAGTGCATAAGATGAGTGATGAAATAAAAGTCTGATTTCCTACTGGTTGCAGTCAGATTAAAAAATTACACAAGGATAAATCAGTTCTCTTTAAGAAGCAGAGTAACAACTAGATTCACTATTAGCCAGTATTACAGAGCTGGACAACCTGTCTAAGACAGGTAACTATTTCAGTAACTCTTCACACAAAGGTGCTTTTTCTTTCCATTTAAAATAAAAAATCTTTTAGTCCTTAACTTTACTTTTGAGGGAGTTCCTGCTGCCTATCAGTAGGATGTCTGTTAACTTTTCACAGTTATGCTATTGGATAGGATTATTTTGCTGTAGCTATGAGAAGCTTCGTGAGATGTGAACTTAACATAAATTTAACCAGAAAATACAAAACTGTGTTGTCAGGAACAGTGAGGATATCACCAGACAACAGAGGAGAAGTTTTTCATCTTTTTAAAAGCACAAAGATGCTCAGCCTTTTAAATATACAACAAGTTTTGATTGTCCAAGACTTGTTTTGGAAATTTCACATTACTTTTCTAATAATGAGATGATCATGAATAAGAAGACAGGCACAGCCACAGCTCAGGAGAGTATTTGAATATGTCTCTGCTCTTAGAAACATAAGTACTCACATCTGTGGGGTAATGTCCTAAAAGGTACGTCCCTAAGTACCATTCTGAACCAGTCTAAAAAACACCATCCTGCAGCCTACTGATGCCTTCAGATGAGGCTTGAAAATATCCAGTATCTTCTGAAACTGATAGAAGTAGAACTTGGCAAGCTGCTCTTCTATATGTTCCAGGATTGTGTTCATATTAATTATTAGGAGGGAAAATACCTGGCAAGCAGACCCATATGAATGCTTTGGTGCTAGTAGCCTTGGCATTTACCATGCCTGGATTTTCACAGCACTCCAGGAGACTGCAACATCTTCCAGGTATCCTTTACTGCAATCCCTATTCACCCCATTTCCTAGCATTTGTTGCTTGCATCTCCTTCTCATCTCCACATGCATCTCTATAACAGTTTTGTAAAAGTTTCTTCAAAAGAAATTCTGTCTACAACTTTTCTGCTCCACCAAGATTTTTCTAAAGTCTTGTTACTTCCTTAGCAAATTGGTAGAGCAGGCTCAAGTGTGTGCATTAAAGTTTGTGAAATATGGTCTCAGCATTCTCATAGTGGAAAAAATCCCAGTAATATTCACAGTGACCTATCAGTGGGTAATGGCAGCTACAAAAGATTATTTTCTACCTGTAAAACAAAATGGAAATGTAGGTTGGAAGGAAAGGAAAGGAACTCTGAAGATCATCCATTCCAACTTTCCATTCAAATTATGATTATTATTACTAGATCAAATCAGCTTTGGCTTAGCCTGGTTAGCCTTGAACTTCCTAAATGTGAGGGGCCTACTTGGAGACCAGTATTTTAACCCTTCTAATGGCTTAATATACTTGGCACTCCCTATAGCCTGGCAATTGAAAGCAAGACATCATGTTTCTTGGGTAGGTGATCCTGCAAAGCAGCACTGGCAATGTCATCCTGTCTGTGTACACTGTTGCTCCATTCCACCTTGATATAACACTGGATTCCAGTCTGTGTAAGAAGGGTTTGTACTCCAAGGCCAAGGAAGAAGTATCTGGTTTTATTAACTTAAGCAGTTCCAGTGTCAGCATTTAAGAAACGGGAATGAAAAATGAACTTACATTTTAGATATATAAATGATGTAATTATTTCAAGAGAAGTTACTTTTATTCTGTAATCAAATATTTCTACATTATCTACTTATTTCACTGGCAATTTGTTGTGAAATGTGTGCATGGAGAGTATATTAAATAAGCCCAAAATTCTGACTGCTTCTAAATACAATTTGCAAAATCTTTGCTTAAGAATCTGAGCTATTAAATGTGATTCTAAAATAAACAGTTTTGCTCCTCATAACCTCTTATCACCCTTAGCATGCTGGGGACAAATAAATTGTCTCTTCACAAAAAAATATTTAAAACATGGCAGTGGCTCCTTTTTTTAACAGATCTGCACCTAGAAAAACATCTTTCACAAACTGTGAAGCCAGACTGCTGTAAATCAAACAGTAACTCCATTGATCAATGTAAGGAATGGAAGAAATTCCTATGGAATGTAGGAAACTCTAGAAAGAGAAAGGTAGTTACTGGAGCACTTTGTAGAAAGAAAACAGTCAAGCAGTGTGTGCTTTGAAAAAAAATCTCATTTTCTTGCAATCATGATTTGGATCTGATGTAGATTGACGCATTTAACATTTAGATGATATGTTTACCAGATGATACTTTGCTGGGCTTCATTTTTTGAGCTAAAATACATTTTGTCATAAGTGAATCTGATTCACAAGCTAAAGAATAAATTTCCATCCATTTTTACCATCAAACTGAAAACTGAGAAATTAATTTTAAAACTGGTTGTCAGGAGCATGGCTACCATAAATATGTATGATGACATTATAAAGACATGAATAAAAAAGTGAAGCAGGATTATGTTTTGGTGTCCAGTTAACTTGCTTCCTCTTCCAGCTTGGGATCCTCTTGGAAACTAAATAGAAAAATCTGACAAATATTCAATAGTCATTTCAATTTACCTTTCCCTGGCTCTAAATTATTAAAAGTTGAAACTAAATGTGTTCTGTAAAGCACTGTTTCTTTTCTGTAGTGGAGAATGTTTAGTTCACTGAAGAGAATTAACTCTGCAAAGTATAATAATGGAGTAATATATGCACTGTAAAAATCTCCTGTGGATTTGGTTATATTTCACAGTTCCCAAAAGAAAAGAAATTGAAAGAAAAGACTGAAGATCTGTTAGCCAAGTAGAATAATTTCAGTAGTGAAGATCCAATCCTCTGAAAGAGCTGAAGGAGTTATAATTTCACCTAGAAGTAGGTTGCAGAATTGGGCAACCCAGGAATATCCAAATTTAAACATTAATTTGAAACACATTTGAACATTAGGCTCATTAACTGAACTCAAGACTCAATCCCATCTTATTGGCTTTATGGTACCAGCAAGGAGACAAACAATTCCTGGCAAACTGTAAAGGCAGACTCTACAAAGCTAAACTGGAAATTTCTGCCTTAACATTAGGTGACGAGGATATTTTTATACAATTGCAGAAACCTTAGAATCTAAATTTATTGTATTGTTAAATCATGCCAGAATTACAATCCAAAGACATTTGGCATGGCTTCATGTATTATTTTACAATGAGATAATTTATATCAGTGCATCCATTAAAATAATTATTTCTGTATAATAAGAATTGTGTTGCACTGACTTCATCAATTAAAAAAGGCTAATTAAAAAGTTGTAAAGCAAATGCAAAATGGGTGCATCAAAATAATCACAGTCCACAAAGTATTTCCAATCTCTCTTGAGGGATTTTCTTTGGCCTCAACAAAGTCTTCTTTTTTACTCAAAAATGGCACAGTCAGGTAATTTTATTCATGATTACAGTAAGCAAATGCTTCAGTCCTGTTAGCTGTTAATGACCCAACAGTAAAATAAATTTTCAAAGGAAGCATGGGTTTTCCCAGTTGTCTGTGGAGGGTATGTGCTTTGTTTTTCACTTTTCAGCATATTATCTCTCTGCCTTGTGTCCACTATTTGTGGTTGGGTTGGGTTTTTTTTTCAGGAGAGAAAACCACAACCATTCCTACTTGAAGAGCTCCACATCTTCATGTTTGTTGCATTTGGGTACAGGAAGCATGCCACAGAATTAGGCTTTTGTTTTTATTCTCTTCCACTACTGGACTAAATACGAATACAAGGACCATTTCAGACTTGTCTCAGTGGAAATGAATGAGCAATAAATATCTGATTTTTAGTATGGAATATCTATAGCTGCTACATAGGCAAAACTGGGTCAAGCAGCATAAGGCCCTGCTGTTAGCAAACACTTCACCAACTGCTTCAAAACTAGACTGAGCAGCTCTTATTAAAAAAAAAAAAAAATCTGCTACCACATACTATTTTAATGTTTATGGGAATTCCAGAGTGGTTGCATAATTCGAATTAATTTGTCACACTTCCATATTTTGTTTCATGTAGCCTCAGAAAGAAATTTTTTATCATTATATAGTGACATCTAGATAAGTTAATTTTTTATAAAAGTGTATTTTTATGTAGAAATGTGTCTATACACACATGTACCTCAGCAGCTTTGATCAACAGGAGAGTTCAGGCTTGTAGGCTTTTGGTGCATCACCTGCTATCATGGTTAACTGCCTGGGCAGTCTGGCTGCACAGCAAGATTTATTCAGTCTTTGGTTTTTAGACAATTTCTCCTTAGTGGCACATTATGTTAAATAACATAATAATTATGTTAATGAAGTGATGCTTCCAAGTGGGAAGTCAATCAGTGGGTCTTTTCACTATGAAAAACATTGAAAGTAAAGGACAAAAAAATTGGGGAAAATAAATGTAGTCCATTTATAGGTTGAAGGGGACCTCTGGAAGTCATCTGGTCTAGTCTCCCTGCTCACCTGTTGCCCAGGGTCATGTCCAGAGCATTTTTTTAATATCTTCAAGGAAGGAGATTCCACAAACTTCCTGCATGACCTGTGTCAGTGCTTAGTCATCCTCAGGGTGAGAAGGGGCTCCCTCATGTCAGAGGGTTTTCCGCATTTCAGTTTGTGCCCATCGCCTCTTTTCCAATCCATGAGCACCACTGAAAAGAGTTTGGCTCCATCCTCTTTCCATCCTCACTTCATGTTTTTATATAAATTAGTAAGATTATAATAATAAGTCAGATCTGTGTGTCAGATCATTGGCACTTTTTTAAGAAAGTTGCCTCTAACAGCTACAAATATAAGAGACTTCAAAGGATCCAAGCTCTCTTTTCTCCAGCCACATTTCCTCTGGAAAACATATGTGTGAGTGTGTGTAAAAATATGAATATGTATAAAGAAGCTCTGTCAGGTTCTTTACAGATCATTTCTCCTTTGATTACAAGGAGTTCTTTGCTACATCCTGAAGTCTTTGACACTGTGATCAAACCAGTGGATGCGGATACCACTATCTCCAAAAGTGTTTATGAAGAAAAGGAAAAGTCATAAAAGGAAGGACAATGGTGAAAACATCAATTCTTTTATATCTACATGTATTATGTTGTCATTCAAATACAGCACGACTTCATAAGTAGATTGTTTGTTACTAGCAGATCTGCCATTAACTGTGTTTCTAAGTAGATATTACTTTTTGTAATTAATAGCAGTTACTATTAACCAGCAAAAATTGCCAAGTAAGATGCATGTAATAAAGATACTTGCAGTATTTCTGGTATTTCTTTTGAACACTGTTTTTCCTGCTGATCAAAATGTGTATCTTTCTGTTTGTTCCCTTTCAGTCTGACACAGAACCTCTGCTGGGACACATTTCTAGATATCTACTAAGGGGTTTTTAAAACCTGTCTTTATTTTCTGGCCTACCAGAATTCACTAGGTTGCTTCAGGTCACTGCAGATGTTCAGATTCCAGATATGAGAGTGTAGCCAAATACATTAATATCTGTGTGACTTTGGCTATGTGGTCATGTAACAGAACCACAAAATTTCAGCTGCAGAAAGAGACATCCTGCCAGATCCAAGATAAACCTCTTGCCCCGTTGAGTCTGAAGTCCTGTATTTGCATTCTATAAGCCAAAATAATTTTGTGATTCTTTTCCTTACTTCAAAATAACAGAAAAGCCCCTGCATATGACCTCACAGGCTGTATCAGCTAGTTCCTTGGTGTTGCTCCAAAGCAAGCAATGCAGCTGCCAGACAGACCACTGGGAACTGACCTGGCTCACAAGGAAGCTAATCCATATGGAAAATTTCTTGAGGATGGATCTTTCAATCTCTACATTGCAAATTTCAATGTTCTGTTTATACCCCCTGCATTCAGATGCTGTGATCATGCCAAATTGTAATTTATGTTTCTATGGAACATACTTAGCATTTTAACATGAGGGTGATGATTAAATAAGAAAGTGATGACATAACTGATGCCTACAAGTTTGGGTTTGCCATCAACCATGTGTTTCCACACTTGCAGTCTCAATTTGGGTATTGAGAGTGGCTGCTGTATTATGTAAAAATTATAATTGCTGTACTAAAAGCAGCAGAACTACCATGATTCATCCCATGTGAAAATTACTTACACTTCTTTTTTGACTGTATGTACAGAGCTCCTGAGAATTAAAAAAGCTATTTAACAGCAATGTCTTTTCCTCAATTTTCATAACTGTTTCAGGTGTAACCTACTACAGCATGATTCTGCTGGTCTTTGAATACTTTTTATTCCTGCTGAATTTTGTGCACAGAGTAGCATGTACAGAGAGGGTCAAAGCTCACTAAATGTAAACTGAAGCCCTAATGTTCAGCTTCCAGGGAATGAACCTGAACATACTGAGGTTTTTGTTGGCAGCATTTGTGACCTGTGGACAGGTTATCTCTATGATTCCAGAGCAGTCATGTTAATTGCCACGTACCTAGAAAAGTGTACGTTGGTATTACTATTCAATGACGAGACTCGTTTGCGAAAAACAAAAAAATTAAACCATATAAGATTAATATTCTTTTCAAAGACTGATAAGGGGGGAGGATAGTTAGATCCTGTTCACCCTAAATTTTCTTGATAGGTCTGCAAATATAAGTAGGGAATGGGACACAGGGAGGGGAGGTTTGGAGGGTTACTGTGACTTTTTTGTTGACAAGAATGTTGACAGACTCAGAAGAGACTGAAGACTTTGGTGCCTGTTGGCTCGTACAAGCTCATTGCTGCTCACAGTTCTGGCAGTATGTGCTGCATTTGCCAGAGAACAAGATTAAGCTGTGGTACGCTCTCAGGGAAAAGGGCGAAAGCACTGCCTCTAAGATTTGTCATAAAGCTTGCAGTTGGAAAAATGCCTCCTGAAACTGCAGCTCAGCTCGTTGGGATGGCATATCTTTGTCCAGTGGTTTTGCCAAGAAGCTGCTAAACAAAGAACAAAGATGAAGTGGTATTTGACTATGTAGGGAATGCTGGAGGAGGAAGGCGATTCCAGCTGATGGTGGAAGAAAAAGGAGGTGAGAGCAGACAATTGAAAGGTCTGGAGAACTTACTGCTCAGAACATGGAAAGCACAGCCTTTAGGCTGCATGATGCTGTAATTTCCAGTACCTGGAGACTTCTGTTGGAGTCTGACCCATCAAAAGGCATGCTTTAATTCAGACCTAATTAAAATTTTACGCAACATAGTTGTCCTATTACTAACACACAGCTGTGCCTATCATGAGTGAAATTGGTGAAACCAGATCTTAAAATACAAATGAGGGCTCAGATAGTGAATGTATAGAGCAAAGCATATAATCAAAGGCAAAAAAATGCCAATAGCATTGTGCTTTGTTGTTTATTATGTGAGTTTATTTTTTTTTGACTTTCTGAATCTTTGGTTCAAACGAGCATTAAGAAAAACACAATAACTCTGAGAACATCACTTATTCTTATCACAACACTAATGGCCTTGAGAAAGTAACCTTTGAAATTTAAGCCAAAAGAATAACATTTTGTGTCAACCAACTTTTAAAAGCAGAAGGCTAATATGCCAACACATTTTAAATGGATTTATAAATATTGGATCGGATGTAAATCAGCTATATTTTCCAAGTTAGGAACAGCATGCAGTTGAGACTTCTCTGGGAAAGACTTTCAACTGTATATCAAGTATCAAGAACTAAGAATTACTGGTGTATGCTACTTTTATCTCTTTCTCTATTTTTAGTTCTTGTCTCAAATAACATTTGAGTGAACTAAAAATGTAGTATTTACCAAGACTAAGACCTCATCTATTCTCTAAATACTCTGGAGGAAATGAAATTATTTTTGGCCATGCATATGTAAAACATAATATATTCTCTGTGTGATTTAAAAAAAACGTTCATTTCCCCCCTTTGTTCATACAGCTTTAAATCCTGAATAAAATATAACAGATGTTACAGTTATTCTAGACAGAAGATATTGATTAATTCACATTGTATACAAGCAGTGGAGAACTGCTCACGAAGGCAATAAGCTGTGTACGGAATAAGTTCAGTAATTAGTAACATCAGAATTAGTTCAACAATTCTGCATGATAGTAGACCTGTTAAAATTAATGTTACCAAGCTGGAAAATGTATTATCTTCTACTTCCCTTTGAATCAGTGTCCTTATGGTAAATTGTGATCTGGCAATCTGGTCTCTGATTTAGTCATCAGGCAGTGATCAATGATGTCACAGCTAGATAACTCAAGATTTGATGCACACATGTGTACATAAAATGTCTTATTTAAATACTCGATCCTGATTAAAACAGTGAACTGCATTGCTAAAAGGTCTTATCCATGGGGCTGTTCCAATGTTGCCACATGGTTCCTGCCATATTTCCGTGGAAATACACAAGAGAAATGCAGCTTTGAATCAGGGTGAAAGGTTGTTTCATCTCTCTCAAGTTTCTCAAGCCACTGGTTGAGACAGAATTTTGGGTCTTGTGATGATAGGTAGACAAGGATGGAGTGAAAAGGGGGAATACATGCCTGAAAATCCAGCTACACCATAAGGAAAGACTCCTGGTCATCATCTACATAGAATAGCACATTTCATAGCATGGTCACTTTCTTCATTATGCCTTTTTGGAAAAAAGTCAGCAGTTTATTGGTGTTCCATGGTAGTATGCCAGTGAAAATAAAAAAAAATTATTAATCTTGTTTGTAGAACTGATTGACACTTTTTGAAGTATTTGAAAATACAGCAGTGCGTAGGTCTTTATCTGAGGATTTTATCTGAACTTCCAGAGTTTCTGGTTGTGAAAAAGCCCCAAAAACATGGATAATGTAATGTATGAGACTGTGCACATTTGAAGCCCTGTGAAAGTAAAGTCACTGCACTGCATTCTTCATGCATATGAAGGGGGTAAAATACCTATATCCAGCATCTAATTTTTTACTTCATTTGTCTTCTAAAGGAAACTTCTATATTCTTCTTAATAAAGATAGCAATTACTCTAAAAGATACTTGACAAAATATTTTTTTATGAAGTCAGGTAGCTGAAACCAGATTTGCTTAGTTTACTGTTGCATGGGACCATGTGTGAGGTCCCTAGTGGGAAATCTGTGGTTTGTAAGGAGTAAAGCAGTTACTGCACTGAGCTGACAGAAAGAACCCATTATATTTGCATTTAAGAGGATATCTGTAGGCAGGTATTACAGTGATGTTTTAACTTGGTTTCACTAGGAAATAATGCGCATATTATTGAAGCACATGTCTGTGCAATGACTTCTGAGTCTGCTTTGAGCCTGAACTTCTATGCCCAAATTTGACAAAGACACAAATGCCTGATGGCCTTTAATTTCTTACAAACCTCATGGATCAGGAACAGAGTAAGGGTGGGGAACATACTTGTGCCTCCACTTAGAGAGGAACTGTTTGAAAAAACAACATATTTGCATGAGGCCTTAAATGCTGGAAAAGCTTTAGTGAGTGCTTACCCTTTTCTAGCCACAGAATCCAATCATAACACAAAATTCTAGGAATTTATATCAAGTAATCATTGTAAAACCAGAAGGTCTTTCACTTAGGACTTTAGCCAGGATTTCAGCCTAGAGCTTTTTGACTAGAGATGACATTTTTATGATATCTTGTTTAAAATCAATCAACTTTTTTTAAAAATTCAGTGTGTTCACTGGGGAAAAGCAAAAAACTAGGAGCATAATAAAAGCATATGTGGTTTATACTAAGATATAAAAGTACTGTAACACAGCTCTTGGGAAATGAAATTCTTGGGAAATAGGAAGATGGAAAAAGAAGGACTATGTTGGCTAGATTTTATTTCTACGTTTTTACTGGTGCATTCATGCTATAAAAGCATTTAGCTGTCAGAAATGTTAGTGTTCAACACAAGACACTTCTAGAATTTACTGTTCCATATCATCTATCTCACAATCTTTTTTAACTTCTGAATCTTGGCTTTTTATAAATCAAATCTGTTAGCTATTAAATCCAATAGTGTAAAGAATACATGAGAATGCATTTAGAAGGATAAAAAGAAATTATAAATATCAGGTGCATAAATTTAAGAACATTTATGAAAGGGATGCTCCTGGAAGACAATATAAGTCCTCCTAAGGACTTGAAAATGAAACATTAGTAACAGAATATCAACTTCTGTTGCTTAGCTTAAAAGAATGGATAGCTTAGTCATCTGAGAGAGACACACTGTCCACCAGGTCTCAAAGTGCTGTGGAAAAGTCAAGGATGCATAAAAAAATCCTCTATTTTTCATTACCTTACTGGGTTTATAGCCCTTAATTTTTAAAAATAAAAAATAACAATAACAAAACCCCAAAACAACAAAGACCAAAACAAGAAGTCCAAAACATAACCTCAATTATTGCAGCAATATTTATCTTTTCCTGTTCTCACCTTGTCTGAACTGGAATGAAGTGATTTTCTACTCTCAGCTCAGCTGTGTGTGCAAGGTTTTATAATGCTGTGCCTAAAGCTCTGATGTTGTGTTATAAATGTATCAGCCTCTATCACACAGAGAGCATGATAGACCGTAGAAGCTACAAAAATATCTATCAGCACTTTGTTTCTTTCATGTTCCACTCAAAAACTCCCTCCTGCCAGCACCCTTTCCAGCCATATTGGAGAAAATGCTTGTCCTTGGGTGCTCTTGGGTAGGGTCTGCTTGCAAGATCAAACTGCACACAGCATACAAAGTTGGCCTGAAGGCTCACTGAACTTACAGACTTTTACTGCTGTGATAAAACAGGTGTCCTGACAGTGGTGTGGGCAGGGAGCATGGCATCTGTCTTCTTACACAGGCACTGACTGTGTACATGATTGCCAGGAGCAGGATTTCCCTATGAGAGAGAGCTTTCTGGGTCATTCAGTGTCAGAGGAGAAGCAGGAAGGCATGATACTTATGGGAAACATAGGGAGAAGGCAGTGTTCAGGTCATACAGTGTTCAGGTCATACAGAGCAAAGGAGCATTTCTGGCTGAAGGTTTCTAATTTCCATTGAGCAAATTGTAACTCACAAATCCCACCTGTCCATATCCTTCTTATGCCCCTGTTCTATGACAGACCCTTGTAGAGGAGACAGGGTCTGGCAAAGACAGCAGGGGCAACTGCAGGAGCTGCTGATTAGGTGTTCCCTATCCTTGCTTCCCATTCAACCTCTTTATATGGGATGAGAATTTATATTCAGGTCAGTATGCCAGACTATGCCAGTGTCTGTTTTTCCACATTTGGGCAGAGACTCTCTGCTGGCATGTACAACTGTTAAGTCTAAGAGCATCAGCTCCCTCTGCCAGAATTTTGAAAGTGAACTGTCTTCATCATCTTAGAAATATTTTTTTTTTTTTTTTTTGCAATGAGGGTATTGATCATTTTCTCGCTTAAAATTCAAGATAAAAAAGAGAGAGGGAAAGCGAAAACAAGAACAGCAATATATCCCCCCCAACCCCCCCAAGAAAATACAGAGAAGACAATGTACTTTGTCTGATTTTCAAGGTCATTGTGAAAGAAGAAGGGTAGCGTGATAATTCACATCTGCTTTGTTAGACACATAATGCAAATTAAAACATCCTAGCTTGGATGCTGTAAAAGAGCTTGCACAGCAGACACTGACACTGGGGATTCATAAGCAATGTTCTCCACAGCCAAAGTTCCCATCTGATTTATGAAGTGCTGTGTTGCTTCCTAGTGGTGAAATGCAAAAGCTCCTGCTCTCCTGCAGTCATTAAGGGCTACTTGTCTCTCTAGCTGGCAATCCGACTGCTCACTCACAGCTACACACGTGCATCACCACAGACTTTATTTCATAAAGTCGGTGTCCAACCTGGTCACAGGTGCCTGCTATTGAACAGCTGCAATATTTGATGCAGACTCTGTAATTCTTACACAGGTTAGTTTTGTTGAGCTATCTTTAGGAGTCTGCATGTCCTAGCAAGCCCTTTTCCATGAAGGGCTTCTATGCTATTTGCCTTTGCTTTTTCCAGTAATGCATATGGAAAATATGGAATATATGGAATATGTGCAGCTGTAAAGAATAATGTCTTGAAATTGATGGTCCTGGTACATCCCCAAGGGATTAGCATGCAAAAAAGGATCTCTTTCACAGGTAATTAAATGGCTCTAAAGGCCTCATAGGTAGAGTGTGAACCTTGAATGGTAAGAGTAGAGCAAATCCACACACATGTCAAGGGGCTGCAAACTCAGAAAGAGAAAAAGGACTCTGAGTTTCCAGATAGTGCTTTCAGTCTCTTGACCTGGTTAACAGCTCAGTTAGCTTTGCCTCACTACTGGAGTTGAATGGCTAAATATTTCCCACTTTTTCCTCTTGTCTGTTTGTAAGGAAAGAAGGACAATGAATATTTAGTGTATATGCTGTATTTTTTATTATCTACTACTGTGGCTCAAGGAAACCAGAAGGTTCCCAAAAATATGTAGAAGGTCTCCTAGTAGAACAACTGACAAAACAATAAGAAAATTGTGCAGTATTAGATTGGAGGGAAAAAAAAGAAAACCAGAAAAACTGATTGTATGGAAGACACTATGTTGGTGGTGGTGGTGGTTAGTTTGAAAGCATTGAAATGAAATATAGTTTCTCAAACAAGATAAAACGGGGATTGGGGGAGCCCCCAAACAGTATTTTGTGCAAAATAGATGTTTATTTAATTGTCCATATTTAAGCTCTTTAGCCCAGTAGAGGGCAGAATGACAATGACGTTAAAGCAGGAGCCGGCGGAAAGAGTTGGAAAGCGGTTTTCTCAAAGGAGCTCCCGCCCTGTCCTGGCGTGTCAGCGAATACCCCAACCCCTGCTGGCTCCAACCTGACTTCCAGGTGTGCAACACCACCAGAAAGCGCTTCTGAGGTTTCCTGAGGCATCTGGAAGGAAATGCTGCAGCCTTTATTACCAACATATTCTATCCATGTTTTTCAACGGTGTATTAATGGCAGCTAAAAATGTGTTCAAGCAGAGTTAATGCTGGTTTTCCTGGTAGCAGCAATGATGCTGGCCATTTCCATTTCCTGCAGCACATCTGGGACTGTGTTACAATATTCCCCTTCTTTTTATCTCTGCAATAATTGATTAAATTTTATTTATTTGGTAGATGTGGAAATCCTTCTCTGCTTAATGGTATTACTATGAATATTTCTTGTTAGTTCAAAATAAGAGCACTTTGGCCACAGGGAAGAAGTAATTCTCTTACTGCACATAGTAACTGCATTCTGTATAAAATAATGTTCTGTAAAGTTACAGCATCTCTTTGAATGCCGAGTAGGGACAGCAGAGGCACTGCACCACTGAGACAGAGATGGTTTCTTTATGCTGCTGGAAAGGGAGCTTACAGCCTGGAGTTATGATTATTTGGATGGGAAGAGGACAGGGAGGCAAGGTCACCTTGGCTCACAGACAAGAGAAGTGCCTGATCTTGGCTGCTCTGAGCCTGGTTTGGTTATGAAAGCCTCAGTAGAATACTACTTTTATCTCATGTCCTTAAATGAACATGGAGAGGAGCTGCAGCAAGGCTCATGCAGCAGTGGACAGCAGTGGAATGAGCTGTTCTTACACAGGATGAGAGTCAATGACCATGGAGTGAATGGAGTTGTACAGGTATGGGCCAAGGGCAGCTCAAATAAAAGTGTCCAAAGAGGAACAGGAGGAAGAACAAGGTGAAGTTAAGCTAGAAACAAAGGGAAAATAATAATAATTTCATTCAAAAGCCAGCACCCATCCCACTCCCATCTGTGTGGAGCCACCCAAGCCTCCCTTGAGTGAGTCCTCAGCTGTCATAGTCTTAGCAGAGGGTGGTTGACTTTTTTATATTTAGCAAATAGCAACACACTAGAGCATGTTATTCTGACCCTTATGTACCCATCATGGTTCATTAACCTGGAGCAGAATTGGGCTAAATGTGCCAGCTGATATACCTGAATAATTTTTAACAGGCATTTCTAGCTAATAACATAATAGAAAACCTAAATGGGACAGTCCTTAAAATATCAGCTGAATGAATATTACTGCTAAAGTGTAAGTGGTTGGGGCCAAATACAACAAACATCTGTAATTTCAGTCTTTGTATTCATATAGTTGAGATAGTCCAGCTCGAGCATCTTCTCACAGCGAGGAAGACAACAGCAGTGTGTTTGTCTTGCAGCCGTGTGATTTGGGTTGATCTGACCATACCACTGCCAATCATGTTGTTTTGCTCAAAGGACTTGTCAATACTCCCTTTTCTTCAGACTTGGAACATGGGAGTTGCATATTTTAAAATTAGGCTGAGATGGGTAATTCTGTCTGTGTCAGAGGTGAGGGCCTTGCCTTTGAACTCTGCTTCCATTTTCTAGTGGTGAAACCGTGGATAAAAGTAGGCTGACAAACAGTGTCCTTATCTGTAACCCTGTAGCCTTTGACTCTGTTGTAGTAGTTTCCCGAAGTCTGTGTGACAGTATGTTTTATACCACCTTTGAAGTTAAGTTGTGTTGAAGTGTGGTGTACCAGCTAGAAACAGGGACTGTGTATTCCAAGTTTTATATGAGCTCTTGAAGACAAGATATACAAATACCCTACTCTCAGTGAATAATCTCGTGTTTTAAATTACTATTTGTAAGAAAATTCTTGATTCTAGTAGCTGGATTCCTAGAGTAGCTTTTAATGTAGCATCCTGATAGCATCTTCTCTGGAGAAGAGAAAGCTTTCAGGAGACGTTATAGCAAGTTCCAGTACCTAAAGGGGCCTACAAGAGAGCTGGAGAGGGACTTTTCCCAAGGGCATGTAGTGGTCAGACACATAAACTGAAGGGTAGGTTTAGATTAGATGTTAGGAAGATATTCCCTACTTAGAAGGGTGGTGATGCAGTGGCACAGGTTGCCCAGAGAAGCCTTGGATGCCTCATCCCTGGAAGTGTTCAAGGTCAGGTTGGATGGGGCTCTGAACATCCTGGTCCAGGTGTCCGTGCCCATGGCAGAGGGGCTGGAAATACTTGATTTTGAAGGTCCTTTCCAACCCAAAGAATTCTATGATTCCATTATGCAGCTTGATCATCCAAGGGTTTTGCATCAGGCCTAGCACTGGGGCTACCCTGCTCCATGAGGGAAAACATGAGGAGGAGGCAACCAGGATGACATAACACATATGCACAGTCCAGAGGCAGGTGCTGTGGGTGCCAGAAACTGCATCTGAAGGGAGGCTCCTAATCAAAAAGTCACAGTGTAACAATTAAATTATATGAGTGTGGACCTTTCTCTGCCTCCATTCCTTTTTATAATATATAAATATTGTGTTTGTGCCTCAACATCAAAAACAAATGTAATAGGGTCTAGGCAGGTGGGGTTTTTTCTTTCCTCTACTTAATCCCATGTAAGCACTGAAAAAGCATTTTAGATCCCACAGATTTGAAATTCCCCCCTAAGTAATTACATCCAAAAATTGGAATAAAAGAAAAAAAAAACCCTACTATTGTAGTCTGCAGTCTTGAAACACTCCATATACTGACTTACCAGATGATTTTTACTACACATTGGTGCTTCTCAAACAGTCCCTGAAGCTACTCAGTGGGAATGGCTAGCTATCAGCAAATTCCATAACAATTCCAACTATGACATACACTAACAAATAGTAACAAATTAAAAGTACAGCTCATAGCTCTAAATTATAAAAGTATCCCAATTTACAGGGTTATGCTTGTTGAGCAAAAATATAGCTAATGTTAAAGCTGCTTCTGTACTACAGCTTCCAGTCCCCAAGGTCTAGGAAACATGGATATAAATTAGATGAATTCTGGATGCTCCCCAATATCCAGTGCCTTAGTAGTGTTTGAAACAAAACTATTCTGATGCAACATAGTTCTCTGCTGGCTTACAGGTACTTAAAATAGCATGGCATTTACCTATTTATGCAAGGGAATAAGAGAGTATATTTATTCTAACATTAATAAATGGAGCATTAGGGACACAATATTTTGTCATGCATAATTGAAAACCTGTGGCTGTAGGTCTGAATTCTGCTTTTAACTGTGTCTCTAGGTCCTCATAAATCTATTAAGAGCTGGGTATGAGCTGTAAGTATGGAATTTGGCTGGACACTTCTTGTTCCATTTTGATTTTCTGCAGTGGATAGGTACAAGCTTCTACCCCAACCTCAACTGAAGTGCAGACTCTTCCTGGGCCTTCTGACTTATTTTAGTCAAATGAAAATCCTGACTCTTTGCTGTCTTTGCTGCCACCTTTTGCAAACACGTTTTGTTTGTCTCAGAGGCTGCAAGAGCTCGTGTTTGGGGCTCTGTCTGTTACGGTTGGGTGAGTGACTGGGAAACTGCAACGAAACTGCAGCTCTGCGCATTGTGTGGGGAGAATGAATGGTTCCTTTCCAATCACTAGAACTTCCCTTGAGAATGGGAAATGTGAAAACTGCAGTTGTATTTATTGATTTCTCTCTGAGGATGCATCCTACTGTCCAAGCCTGATTGCTGAACATCTTAGATATTGCCCATCTCCTTTCTTGGTCCCTTTACCGTGACTCTTTGGATGTAGCTTTGGTATCAGTGTATAGTTCCTATATTATCCCTCAAGATCACTGTTTTCCTTACCTTCTTACCCTTGTGTAATGGCTTATGTATTTTGTTTGTAGTGCAGGTTTCTTTATGTGTTTGTTTGTGTGAATAGGAAACATGACCCAATATTAGACTCACAATCAAAATATTGTTAGCTATGTTTTGCCAGAAAATAAGTATATCCACTTTTTAAGCTGTTGGGAAGGGGGGGAAAAATCTATCTGGCAAAGCATTTAAAAGTGCCAAAGGGATTTGGTTTCTGGATGAGGAGCTAGTTTTTCTAAACAAAATGTCTATATTTTCAAAAATATTTCAGGGCAATTGTTTCTGTATGAAGCACATCAGCCTTTTTTTCAGTTAATGAGCTCCCCTTGGAAGTGTTAAAAAGGGGTGTGGATGTAGCAGTTGTGGACATGGTTTAGTGGTGAACATGGTGGGGTTGGGTTAACATTTGGACTCAATGATCTGGGAGGTCTTTTCCAAATTTTTTGATTCTATGATTATAAACTACAGAGAATAAAATAAATTATGATTTACTTCAACTGTGCTATAGCATCTTTGGCAGAGGAAGAACACTTTACAATTTCTTTGCAAAGCCACTAGTACAATGGAAGACACTTTGCCATGCATATTCCAGGCTGGTACTGCATATGAGCAATGAATAACAGAAGTACATTGCAGCTCAATAAACTCTCTAGCTTTTCATTAGAACCAGCTTGCCAGTTCGCAGAGCAAAGAGTAAGATTCTTTTATTTTACCTGATTTTAATCAGGTATTTTAAGCAGTTTTCCAGTTCATTTTGCTTGTGGTGTTCAGATGGACTGTCACACCTTTTCCAGTAATGATCCATTTGGATTAATTCAGCCTATATAGCTGTTATAGTCACAGGTAACAGTAAATTTAAAAATTGAAAGAGGATGTCTGTATAGATTCAGATCTGAATTGGTCATTATGATTAAAAATGTTTTCTTTTCTTGCTTACTTTTACTTCTTAGAAGAAGAAAATTGGTAGTTGTGTTTCTGATGTTGCTAGAGTGTGCCTCCCCAAATTTCTAGTTAAAATTGGGTGCAGATATTTAGATATTGTCATTGCTTCTTCATTACCTGGTAGGAGTTGTCTCTCTGGGCATGTTTGGCAGAGATACATAATTCTGCCTTTTTGCCAAAGCGTAAATACTCTCCTTTCAAAACTGAGTTTTGGTTGCTGAACAGGATTTGTTATATATAGGCAGTGCAATTTAGGAGGTAAATGTGAAAATAGTGCATAAATAAAATCTAACCTATGTTGTAGAAATAGGTAACTGCAAGGGATAAAGCAAACCCACTGTAAATTTTATCGTGTTTTGTGAAACTGTGCCATGCTGTTTGTAGAGAAATATTACTGTTTTTTTGAGAAAAAAGTATCTCGATATATTTAAGAAATCAAATGCTGCTCGTTTTCCACTGAATTCACTATGCAAGCACATTCAGCATTTTTTGCAGTTTATGGACAGCTGAAGTAAATATATGTTGCAGGAAATAATTTTTGCCATTCAATTTCACCAAATGTTTACATGTGCCTTCCTTTAGCATACGAGTAATCTCTGTCAGTAAAAGGACAAATAATGATGTGTGTACATACACTAGATGTGTTTAAGCACTACCTGGACTGTGGCCTGGAGTATCAGAAGTATGTCTCTGGTAGAACAACACTGCATTTTAGTTTTTCAGGCCTTTCTTAAATCATGTGAATCAAATGGGCTGTGTACCTCAAGGACAAATAACGCTTTTTTTCTCGTGTACAGAACGAGGCTCAAAAGGACATCTTGACCTCACAGAGTTAATAGGAGTCCCTCTTCCTCCTTCTGTCTACTTTGTCACGGGCTATGGAGGGTTCCCAGCTTACAGCTTTGGTCCCGATTCCAACATTGGCCGGCTGACCAGTGCTATCATACCATCGCCCTTCTACAGAGACTTCTCTATCATGGCTACTGTGAAACCAAACAGTGATCGTGGAGGAGTGCTCTTTGCAATAACAGATGCCTTCCAGAAGACAATCTACCTAGGACTGAGGATTTCTCCAGTTGATGACAGCACCCAGAGAATAATCATGCACTACACAGAGCCTGGATCCCATATCTCCCGAGAGGCTGCCTCCTTTAAAGTGCCAATGATGACTAACAGGTGGAATAAATTTACAGTGACTGTTGAGGGAAATGATATTGCTTTGTTCATGGACTGTGAAGAGTATCAGAGGCTTCAGTTTCAAAGGCCTGCTCGAACCTTGCAATTTGAATCTGGCTCTGGCATATTTGTTGGTAATGCAGGAGCCACAGGACTGGAAAAGTTCACAGTAAGTGCTGTCTGATAAATCCACATGCCTCGGTGTTTAATTCATGTACTCCCTACCCAAGAAGTCCTGCTTGATGTGGTTATATCCCAAGTATGGGTCAAATCATACAGCTTGTATTTTTCATACCTAGCTAGGGTTTGGACAATGAAGTTATATAACCTCTGATTTAATATACAAATGTTCTGAGAGCCTCAGAATTTTATTAATAGTCCAGATATTAAGCCAAATCTTCAGTTTGAATAGTAGAAATTTCAAGGTAAATATGTGACATAATTTTTTATAGCCTTTCTAAGAAGGGAAGATTTTAGAGAATTAATTGTCCTAATTTTTGAGAATACTTTACTATTAAGCCAATTATTGAAATTCTTATTAGTTAGGTATTCATATTCAACATCAGAAGGAGAACAATGTCATCAAACCTAAAGATAGTTGGAAGATAAGGGTGTATTTTAAAAATTTATTTGTTGTTTGAAGCTTATCAGGTGCTTTAGGAAATAGAATGTACCAAAACCTCTACTACATGGCTTCCCAGCCTTCTTAGATTGAGTGCAAGCATCCTTTTTGCTGCATCCTCACTGAAATTCTCAGCCACTGAGAGCAGACACTATGTCTGAGATCAATTCTGTCAAATGGAAAGGAAAATGTCACACTTTGTCTGCCTTATTTTTGTATTTCCTGTACTTCAGAACTTGTAATGTGTTTTGTGAGATTAATATCTCCTCTAAATTTGTCAAGCAGCAGCACAAAACAGAGCGGATCCTTTTCTTTAGGGAGTAAAGATGTTCTTTCCAAAATTCAGGCGTTGGGAACTCCACTTGGTAAGCAGCAAGTTTAATGTACTTTTATCATTTGTCTGACTAGTCTAAGCATCTAGAATCACAGAACTACATGGATTATCAGGAAATAAAGGGTGGAAAGTGACATGTAGGAAAACTGCATGTTGGTGCTACCTTTCTGAGGCAAATAGGAGGACTGGAGTATTGTGAATGCTTGACCACTAAGTAGGATTGAGAAACATTCAAGAAAAGGAAACCACTTTGGTATCTGTCTTGGTTTGAAAAAGACAGGTGTCTGCTAAGGAAGGCAGAAACTTCCCTGAAATGAAAAATGTAAAGCCCCTCCCTCTGAATTGTTATAGTTTTGAAATTAAGGGGCTCTCAGGCAAAGATATGGGAGCAGGAATAAATTCTTTATTAGGGAAGAAAATAAAAAATAAAATAAACAAGCCAGTAATGCAAAACAACACTGACAGAGTCAGAATATGACCTGACACCCTGTTGGTCAGGGTATTGGTAGCAGTCCAATTGAAATGGTGGCTGCAGTCGTCCTGGAGTGACAGATGTGGTTCTGTTGGAGCAGGGATCCTGTAGAAGGGTGTAGTCTTCCTCTGAAGATCCAGTGTTGGTGTAGATGGGCCTGGTCTTCCTCTGGAACGCAGAGGAGAAGAAAGCTGCTCCTCTGGGAATCCAGGGGAGCTGACTCTGTTGTTTCAAATCTCAGATTATATTACGCCGGTAGGAGTGCTTGGCTCCTCCCCCTGGGTGGAGCATCTCACAATAAGATGATGTAATTTTATCAATCATGCAGTGAGACTCAATGGCCCATTTACAGAAGGTATCTCCCCAGAAGGAGGATTGTTTTGTGGAAGAGATAAAGAAAAACTGCCCAATTAACAGAAGATAACTGCCCCACCTCTAACAGATGGCAATAGAATACACACCCCCACCCACATCTTGCAACCCAGGACATTATCCCACCTGGAAAACACATGTGGTGATCAC
>NW_023416752.1:0-85284 GCF_012460135.2 Molothrus ater | reverse complement strand
CTTTGCAGACCCCCGTGCAAGCTTTAGAACAAGATTTTGGATGTTTTCTTTCCTGGCAGAGTTTCTCCTTGCAAGATATGGTGGAAAAGCTTTTTGCTGAGTGTAGAGCGGCAAGACACGCAGAAGACGCAGATACGCAGCTCTCCGAAGCTAAGTGCTCCCCGGCTTCTTTCGGCACAAACCGCTCTCAGGAGCTCCCTGCGCTCGCCACAATGCTCTGTGTGCGAAGAAGCCGCTTCTTCGCCTCCGGGAGAATCGGCGAGCGGCAGCTTCCCAAAGGCGAAGATGCAAGCTGCAGCACACAGGCACAGTGTGGGCAGCCTTCAGACTTAGAGAAAACAGTACTTTACCACTCTCCTGCCTTTTCCATGGTTATTCTATTGGAAAAGAACGAGTTTTGGACAACTACCTTTCATTCTTGCCAAACGCTTTGCAGACCCCCGTGCAAGCTTTAGAACAAGATTTTGGATGTTTTCTTTCCTGGCAGAGTTTCTCCTTGCAAGATATGGTGGAAAAGCTTTTTGCTGAGTGTAGAGCGGCAAGACACGCAGAAGACGCAGATACGCAGCTCTCCGAAGCTAAGTGCCGGTCCCGGGCTTCTTTCGGCACAAACCGCTCTCAGGAGCTCCCTGCGCTCGCCACAATGCTCTGTGTGCGAAGAAGCCGCTTCTTCGCCTCCGGGAGAATCGGCGAGCGGCAGCTTCCCAAAGGCGAAGATGCAAGCTGCAGCACACAGGCACAGTGTGGGCAGCCTTCAGACTTAGAGAAAACAGTACTTTACCACTCTCCTGCCTTTTCCATGGTTATTCTATTCTATTGAAAGAACGAGTTTTGGACAACTACCTTTCATTCTTGCCAAACGCTTTGCAGACCCCCGTGCAAGCTTTAGAACAAGATTTTGGATGTTTTCTTTCCTGGCAGAGTTTCTCCTTGCAAGATATGGTGGAAAAGCTTTTTGCTGAGTGTAGAGCGGCAAGACACGCAGAAGACGCAGATACGCAGCTCTCCGAAGCTAAGTGCCGGTCCCGGGCTTCTTTCGGCACAAACCGCTCTCAGGAGCTCCCTGCGCTCGCCACAATGCTCTGTGTGCGAAGAAGCCGCTTCTTCGCCTCCGGAGAATCGGCGAGCGGCAGCTTCCCAAAGGCGAAGATGCAAGCTGCAGCACACAGGCACAGTGTGGGCAGCCTTCAGACTTAGAGAAAACAGTACTTTACCACTCTCCTGCCTTTTCCATGGTTATTCTATTGGAAAAGAACGAGTTTTGGACAACTACCTTTCATTCTTGCCAAACGCTTTGCAGACCCCCGTGCAAGCTTTAGAACAAGATTTTGGATGTTTTCTTTCCTGGCAGAGTTTCTCCTTGCAAGATATGGTGGAAAAGCTTTTTGCTGAGTGTAGAGCGGCAAGACACGCAGAAGACGCAGATACGCAGCTCTCCGAAGCTAAGTGCCGGTCCCGGGCTTCTTTCGGCACAAACCGCTCTCAGGAGCTCCCTGCGCTCGCCACAATGCTCTGTGTGCGAAGAAGCCGCTTCTTCGCCTCCGGGAGAATCGGCGAGCGGCAGCTTCCCAAAGGCGAAGATGCAAGCTGCAGCACACAGGCACAGTGTGGGCAGCCTTCAGACTTAGAGAAAACAGTACTTTACCACTCTCCTGCCTTTTCCATGGTTATTCTATTGGAAAAGAACGAGTTTTGGACAACTACCTTTCATTCTTGCCAAACGCTTTGCAGACCCCCGTGCAAGCTTTAGAACAAGATTTTGGATGTTTTCTTTCCTGGCAGAGTTTCTCCTTGCAAGATATGGTGGAAAAGCTTTTTGCTGAGTGTAGAGCGGCAAGACACGCAGAAGACGCAGATACGCAGCTCTCCGAAGCTAAGTGCCGGTCCCGGGCTTCTTTCGGCACAAACCGCTCTCAGGGTCCCTGCGCTCGCCACAATGCTCTGTGTGCGAAGAAGCCGCTTCTTCGCCTCCGGGAGAATCGGCGAGCGGCAGCTTCCAAAGGCGAAGATGCAAGCTGCAGCACACAGGCACAGTGTGGGCAGCCTTCAGACTTAGAGAAAACAGTACTTTACCACTCTCCTGCCTTTTCCATGGTTATTCTATTGGAAAAGAACGAGTTTTGGACAACTACCTTTCATTCTTGCCAAACGCTTTGCAGACCCCCGTGCAAGCTTTAGAACAAGATTTTGGATGTTTTCTTTCCTGGCAGAGTTTCTCCTTGCAAGATATGGTGGAAAAGCTTTTTGCTGAGTGTAGAGCGGCAAGACACGCAGAAGACGCAGATACGCAGCTCTCCGAAGCTAAGTGCCGGTCCGGGCTTCTTTCGGCACAAACCGCTCTCAGGAGCTCCCTGCGCTCGCCACAATGCTCTGTGTGCGAAGAAGCCGCTTCTTCGCCTCCGGGAGAATCGGCGAGCGGCAGCTTCCCAAAGGCGAAGATGCAAGCTGCAGCACACAGGCACAGTGTGGGCAGCCTTCAGACTTAGAGAAAACAGTACTTTACCACTCTCCTGCCTTTTCCATGGTTATTCTATTGGAAAAGAACGAGTTTTGGACAACTACCTTTCATTCTTGCCAAACGCTTTGCAGACCCCGTGCAAGCTTTAGAACAAGATTTTGGATGTTTTCTTTCCTGGCAGAGTTTCTCCTTGCAAGATATGGTGGAAAAGCTTTTTGCTGAGTGTAGAGCGGCAAGACACGCAGAAGACGCAGATACGCAGCTCTCCGAAGCTAAGTGCCGGTCCCGGGCTTCTTTCGGCACAAACCGCTCTCAGGAGCTCCCTGCGCTCGCCACAATGCTCTGTGTGCGAAGAAGCCGCTTCTTCGCCTCCGGGAGAATCGGCGAGCGGCAGCTTCCCAAAGGCGAAGATGCAAGCTGCAGCACACAGGCACAGTGTGGGCAGCCTTCAGACTTAGAGAAAACAGTACTTTACCACTCTCCTGCCTTTTCCATGGTTATTCTATTGGAAAAGAACGAGTTTTGGACAACTACCTTTCATTCTTGCCAAACGCTTTGCAGACCCCCGTGCAAGCTTTAGAACAAGATTTTGGATGTTTTCTTTCCTGGCAGAGTTTCTCCTTGCAAGATATGGTGGAAAAGCTTTTTGCTGAGTGTAGAGCGGCAAGACACGCAGAAGACGCAGATACGCAGCTCTCCGAAGCTAAGTGCCGGTCCCGGGCTTCTTTCGGCACAAACCGCTCTCAGGAGCTCCCTGCGCTCGCCACAATGCTCTGTGTGCGAAGAAGCCGCTTCTTCGCCTCCGGGAGAATCGGCGAGCGGCAGCTTCCCAAAGGCGAAGATGCAAGCTGCAGCACACAGGCACAGTGTGGGCAGCCTTCAGACTTAGAGAAAACAGTACTTTACCACTCTCCTGCCTTTTCCATGGTTATTCTATTGGAAAAGAACGAGTTTTGGACAACTACCTTTCATTCTTGCCAAACGCTTTGCAGACCCCCGTGCAAGCTTTAGAACAAGATTTTGGATGTTTTCTTTCCTGGCAGAGTTTCTCCTTGCAAGATATGGTGGAAAAGCTTTTTGCTGAGTGTAGAGCGGCAAGACACGCAGAAGACGCAGATACGCAGCTCTCCGAAGCTAAGTGCCGGTCCCGGGCTTCTTTCGGCACAAACCGCTCTCAGGAGCTCCCTGCGCTCGCCACAATGCTCTGTGTGCGAAGAAGCCGCTTCTTCGCCTCCGGGAGAATCGGCGAGCGGCAGCTTCCCAAAGGCGAAGATGCAAGCTGCAGCACACAGGCACAGTGTGGGCAGCCTTCAGACTTAGAGAAAACAGTACTTTACCACTCTCCTGCCTTTTCCATGGTTATTCTATTGGAAAAGAACGAGTTTTGGACAACTACCTTTCATTCTTGCCAAACGCTTTGCAGACCCCCGTGCAAGCTTTAGAACAAGATTTTGGATGTTTTCTTTCCTGGCAGAGTTTCTCCTTGCAAGATATGGTGGAAAAGCTTTTTGCTGAGTGTAGAGCGGCAAGACACGCAGAAGACGCAGATACGCAGCTCTCCGAAGCTAAGTGCCGGTCCCGGGCTTCTTTCGGCACAAACCGCTCTCAGGAGCTCCCTGCGCTCGCCACAATGCTCTGTGTGCGAAGAAGCCGCTTCTTCGCCTCCGGGAGAATCGGCGAGCGGCAGCTTCCCAAAGGCGAAGATGCAAGCTGCAGCACACAGGCACAGTGTGGGCAGCCTTCAGACTTAGAGAAAACAGTACTTTACCACTCTCCTGCCTTTTCCATGGTTATTCTATTGGAAAAGAACGAGTTTTGGACAACTACCTTTCATTCTTGCCAAACGCTTTGCAGACCCCCGTGCAAGCTTTAGAACAAGATTTTGGATGTTTTCTTTCCTGGCAGAGTTTCTCCTTGCAAGATATGGTGGAAAAGCTTTTTGCTGAGTGTAGAGCGGCAAGACACGCAGAAGACGCAGATACGCAGCTCTCCGAAGCTAAGTGCCGGTCCCGGGCTTCTTTCGGCACAAACCGCTCTCAGGAGCTCCCTGCGCTCGCCACAATGCTCTGTGTGCGAAGAAGCCGCTTCTTCGCCTCCGGGAGAATCGGCGAGCGGCAGCTTCCCAAAGGCGAAGATGCAAGCTGCAGCACACAGGCACAGTGTGGGCAGCCTTCAGACTTAGAGAAAACAGTACTTTACCACTCTCCTGCCTTTTCCATGGTTATTCTATTGGAAAAGAACGAGTTTTGGACAACTACCTTTCATTCTTGCCAAACGCTTTGCAGACCCCCGTGCAAGCTTTAGAACAAGATTTTGGATGTTTTCTTTCCTGGCAGAGTTTCTCCTTGCAAGATATGGTGGAAAAGCTTTTTGCTGAGTGTAGAGCGGCAAGACACGCAGAAGACGCAGATACGCAGCTCTCCGAAGCTAAGTGCCGGTCCCGGGCTTCTTTCGGCACAAACCGCTCTCAGGAGCTCCCTGCGCTCGCCACAATGCTCTGTGTGCGAAGAAGCCGCTTCTTCGCCTCCGGGAGAATCGGCGAGCGGCAGCTTCCCAAAGGCGAAGATGCAAGCTGCAGCACACAGGCACAGTGTGGGCAGCCTTCAGACTTAGAGAAAACAGTACTTTACCACTCTCCTGCCTTTTCCATGGTTATTCTATTGGAAAAGAACGAGTTTTGGACAACTACCTTTCATTCTTGCCAAACGCTTTGCAGACCCCCGTGCAAGCTTTAGAACAAGATTTTGGATGTTTTCTTTCCTGGCAGAGTTTCTCCTTGCAAGATATGGTGGAAAAGCTTTTTGCTGAGTGTAGAGCGGCAAGACACGCAGAAGACGCAGATACGCAGCTCTCCGAAGCTAAGTGCCGGTCCCGGGCTTCTTTCGGCACAAACCGCTCTCAGGAGCTCCCTGCGCTCGCCACAATGCTCTGTGTGCGAAGAAGCCGCTTCTTCGCCTCCGGGAGAATCGGCGAGCGGCAGCTTCCCAAAGGCGAAGATGCAAGCTGCAGCACACAGGCACAGTGTGGGCAGCCTTCAGACTTAGAGAAAACAGTACTTTACCACTCTCCTGCCTTTTCCATGGTTATTCTATTGGAAAAGAACGAGTTTTGGACAACTACCTTTCATTCTTGCCAAACGCTTTGCAGACCCCCGTGCAAGCTTTAGAACAAGATTTTGGATGTTTTCTTTCCTGGCAGAGTTTCTCCTTGCAAGATATGGTGGAAAAGCTTTTTGCTGAGTGTAGAGCGGCAAGACACGCAGAAGACGCAGATACGCAGCTCTCCGAAGCTAAGTGCCGGTCCCGGGCTTCTTTCGGCACAAACCGCTCTCAGGAGCTCCCTGCGCTCGCCACAATGCTCTGTGTGCGAAGAAGCCGCTTCTTCGCCTCCGGGAGAATCGGCGAGCGGCAGCTTCCCAAAGGCGAAGATGCAAGCTGCAGCACACAGGCACAGTGTGGGCAGCCTTCAGACTTAGAGAAAACAGTACTTTACCACTCTCCTGCCTTTTCCATGGTTATTCTATTGGAAAAGAACGAGTTTTGGACAACTACCTTTCATTCTTGCCAAACGCTTTGCAGACCCCCGTGCAAGCTTTAGAACAAGATTTTGGATGTTTTCTTTCCTGGCAGAGTTTCTCCTTGCAAGATATGGTGGAAAAGCTTTTTGCTGAGTGTAGAGCGGCAAGACACGCAGAAGACGCAGATACGCAGCTCTCCGAAGCTAAGTGCCGGTCCCGGGCTTCTTTCGGCACAAACCGCTCTCAGGAGCTCCCTGCGCTCGCCACAATGCTCTGTGTGCGAAGAAGCCGCTTCTTCGCCTCCGGGAGAATCGGCGAGCGGCAGCTTCCCAAAGGCGAAGATGCAAGCTGCAGCACACAGGCACAGTGTGGGCAGCCTTCAGACTTAGAGAAAACAGTACTTTACCACTCTCCTGCCTTTTCCATGGTTATTCTATTGGAAAAGAACGAGTTTTGGACAACTACCTTTCATTCTTGCCAAACGCTTTGCAGACCCCCGTGCAAGCTTTAGAACAAGATTTTGGATGTTTTCTTTCCTGGCAGAGTTTCTCCTTGCAAGATATGGTGGAAAAGCTTTTTGCTGAGTGTAGAGCGGCAAGACACGCAGAAGACGCAGATACGCAGCTCTCCGAAGCTAAGTGCCGGTCCCGGGCTTCTTTCGGCACAAACCGCTCTCAGGAGCTCCCTGCGCTCGCCACAATGCTCTGTGTGCGAAGAAGCCGCTTCTTCGCCTCCGGGAGAATCGGCGAGCGGCAGCTTCCCAAAGGCGAAGATGCAAGCTGCAGCACACAGGCACAGTGTGGGCAGCCTTCAGACTTAGAGAAAACAGTACTTTACCACTCTCCTGCCTTTTCCATGGTTATTCTATTGGAAAAGAACGAGTTTTGGACAACTACCTTTCATTCTTGCCAAACGCTTTGCAGACCCCCGTGCAAGCTTTAGAACAAGATTTTGGATGTTTTCTTTCCTGGCAGAGTTTCTCCTTGCAAGATATGGTGGAAAAGCTTTTTGCTGAGTGTAGAGCGGCAAGACACGCAGAAGACGCAGATACGCAGCTCTCCGAAGCTAAGTGCCGGTCCCGGGCTTCTTTCGGCACAAACCGCTCTCAGGAGCTCCCTGCGCTCGCCACAATGCTCTGTGTGCGAAGAAGCCGCTTCTTCGCCTCCGGGAGAATCGGCGAGCGGCAGCTTCCCAAAGGCGAAGATGCAAGCTGCAGCACACAGGCACAGTGTGGGCAGCCTTCAGACTTAGAGAAAACAGTACTTTACCACTCTCCTGCCTTTTCCATGGTTATTCTATTGGAAAAGAACGAGTTTTGGACAACTACCTTTCATTCTTGCCAAACGCTTTGCAGACCCCCGTGCAAGCTTTAGAACAAGATTTTGGATGTTTTCTTTCCTGGCAGAGTTTCTCCTTGCAAGATATGGTGGAAAAGCTTTTTGCTGAGTGTAGAGCGGCAAGACACGCAGAAGACGCAGATACGCAGCTCTCCGAAGCTAAGTGCCGGTCCCGGGCTTCTTTCGGCACAAACCGCTCTCAGGAGCTCCCTGCGCTCGCCACAATGCTCTGTGTGCGAAGAAGCCGCTTCTTCGCCTCCGGGAGAATCGGCGAGCGGCAGCTTCCCAAAGGCGAAGATGCAAGCTGCAGCACACAGGCACAGTGTGGGCAGCCTTCAGACTTAGAGAAAACAGTACTTTACCACTCTCCTGCCTTTTCCATGGTTATTCTATTGGAAAAGAACGAGTTTTGGACAACTACCTTTCATTCTTGCCAAACGCTTTGCAGACCCCCGTGCAAGCTTTAGAACAAGATTTTGGATGTTTTCTTTCCTGGCAGAGTTTCTCCTTGCAAGATATGGTGGAAAAGCTTTTTGCTGAGTGTAGAGCGGCAAGACACGCAGAAGACGCAGATACGCAGCTCTCCGAAGCTAAGTGCCGGTCCCGGGCTTCTTTCGGCACAAACCGCTCTCAGGAGCTCCCTGCGCTCGCCACAATGCTCTGTGTGCGAAGAAGCCGCTTCTTCGCCTCCGGGAGAATCGGCGAGCGGCAGCTTCCCAAAGGCGAAGATGCAAGCTGCAGCACACAGGCACAGTGTGGGCAGCCTTCAGACTTAGAGAAAACAGTACTTTACCACTCTCCTGCCTTTTCCATGGTTATTCTATTGGAAAAGAACGAGTTTTGGACAACTACCTTTCATTCTTGCCAAACGCTTTGCAGACCCCCGTGCAAGCTTTAGAACAAGATTTTGGATGTTTTCTTTCCTGGCAGAGTTTCTCCTTGCAAGATATGGTGGAAAAGCTTTTTGCTGAGTGTAGAGCGGCAAGACACGCAGAAGACGCAGATACGCAGCTCTCCGAAGCTAAGTGCCGGTCCCGGGCTTCTTTCGGCACAAACCGCTCTCAGGAGCTCCCTGCGCTCGCCACAATGCTCTGTGTGCGAAGAAGCCGCTTCTTCGCCTCCGGGAGAATCGGCGAGCGGCAGCTTCCCAAAGGCGAAGATGCAAGCTGCAGCACACAGGCACAGTGTGGGCAGCCTTCAGACTTAGAGAAAACAGTACTTTACCACTCTCCTGCCTTTTCCATGGTTATTCTATTGGAAAAGAACGAGTTTTGGACAACTACCTTTCATTCTTGCCAAACGCTTTGCAGACCCCCGTGCAAGCTTTAGAACAAGATTTTGGATGTTTTCTTTCCTGGCAGAGTTTCTCCTTGCAAGATATGGTGGAAAAGCTTTTTGCTGAGTGTAGAGCGGCAAGACACGCAGAAGACGCAGATACGCAGCTCTCCGAAGCTAAGTGCCGGTCCCGGGCTTCTTTCGGCACAAACCGCTCTCAGGAGCTCCCTGCGCTCGCCACAATGCTCTGTGTGCGAAGAAGCCGCTTCTTCGCCTCCGGGAGAATCGGCGAGCGGCAGCTTCCCAAAGGCGAAGATGCAAGCTGCAGCACACAGGCACAGTGTGGGCAGCCTTCAGACTTAGAGAAAACAGTACTTTACCACTCTCCTGCCTTTTCCATGGTTATTCTATTGGAAAAGAACGAGTTTTGGACAACTACCTTTCATTCTTGCCAAACGCTTTGCAGACCCCCGTGCAAGCTTTAGAACAAGATTTTGGATGTTTTCTTTCCTGGCAGAGTTTCTCCTTGCAAGATATGGTGGAAAAGCTTTTTGCTGAGTGTAGAGCGGCAAGACACGCAGAAGACGCAGATACGCAGCTCTCCGAAGCTAAGTGCCGGTCCCGGGCTTCTTTCGGCACAAACCGCTCTCAGGAGCTCCCTGCGCTCGCCACAATGCTCTGTGTGCGAAGAAGCCGCTTCTTCGCCTCCGGGAGAATCGGCGAGCGGCAGCTTCCCAAAGGCGAAGATGCAAGCTGCAGCACACAGGCACAGTGTGGGCAGCCTTCAGACTTAGAGAAAACAGTACTTTACCACTCTCCTGCCTTTTCCATGGTTATTCTATTGGAAAAGAACGAGTTTTGGACAACTACCTTTCATTCTTGCCAAACGCTTTGCAGACCCCCGTGCAAGCTTTAGAACAAGATTTTGGATGTTTTCTTTCCTGGCAGAGTTTCTCCTTGCAAGATATGGTGGAAAAGCTTTTTGCTGAGTGTAGAGCGGCAAGACACGCAGAAGACGCAGATACGCAGCTCTCCGAAGCTAAGTGCCGGTCCCGGGCTTCTTTCGGCACAAACCGCTCTCAGGAGCTCCCTGCGCTCGCCACAATGCTCTGTGTGCGAAGAAGCCGCTTCTTCGCCTCCGGGAGAATCGGCGAGCGGCAGCTTCCCAAAGGCGAAGATGCAAGCTGCAGCACACAGGCACAGTGTGGGCAGCCTTCAGACTTAGAGAAAACAGTACTTTACCACTCTCCTGCCTTTTCCATGGTTATTCTATTGGAAAAGAACGAGTTTTGGACAACTACCTTTCATTCTTGCCAAACGCTTTGCAGACCCCCGTGCAAGCTTTAGAACAAGATTTTGGATGTTTTCTTTCCTGGCAGAGTTTCTCCTTGCAAGATATGGTGGAAAAGCTTTTTGCTGAGTGTAGAGCGGCAAGACACGCAGAAGACGCAGATACGCAGCTCTCCGAAGCTAAGTGCCGGTCCCGGGCTTCTTTCGGCACAAACCGCTCTCAGGAGCTCCCTGCGCTCGCCACAATGCTCTGTGTGCGAAGAAGCCGCTTCTTCGCCTCCGGGAGAATCGGCGAGCGGCAGCTTCCCAAAGGCGAAGATGCAAGCTGCAGCACACAGGCACAGTGTGGGCAGCCTTCAGACTTAGAGAAAACAGTACTTTACCACTCTCCTGCCTTTTCCATGGTTATTCTATTGGAAAAGAACGAGTTTTGGACAACTACCTTTCATTCTTGCCAAACGCTTTGCAGACCCCCGTGCAAGCTTTAGAACAAGATTTTGGATGTTTTCTTTCCTGGCAGAGTTTCTCCTTGCAAGATATGGTGGAAAAGCTTTTTGCTGAGTGTAGAGCGGCAAGACACGCAGAAGACGCAGATACGCAGCTCTCCGAAGCTAAGTGCCGGTCCCGGGCTTCTTTCGGCACAAACCGCTCTCAGGAGCTCCCTGCGCTCGCCACAATGCTCTGTGTGCGAAGAAGCCGCTTCTTCGCCTCCGGGAGAATCGGCGAGCGGCAGCTTCCCAAAGGCGAAGATGCAAGCTGCAGCACACAGGCACAGTGTGGGCAGCCTTCAGACTTAGAGAAAACAGTACTTTACCACTCTCCTGCCTTTTCCATGGTTATTCTATTGGAAAAGAACGAGTTTTGGACAACTACCTTTCATTCTTGCCAAACGCTTTGCAGACCCCCGTGCAAGCTTTAGAACAAGATTTTGGATGTTTTCTTTCCTGGCAGAGTTTCTCCTTGCAAGATATGGTGGAAAAGCTTTTTGCTGAGTGTAGAGCGGCAAGACACGCAGAAGACGCAGATACGCAGCTCTCCGAAGCTAAGTGCCGGTCCCGGGCTTCTTTCGGCACAAACCGCTCTCAGGAGCTCCCTGCGCTCGCCACAATGCTCTGTGTGCGAAGAAGCCGCTTCTTCGCCTCCGGGAGAATCGGCGAGCGGCAGCTTCCCAAAGGCGAAGATGCAAGCTGCAGCACACAGGCACAGTGTGGGCAGCCTTCAGACTTAGAGAAAACAGTACTTTACCACTCTCCTGCCTTTTCCATGGTTATTCTATTGGAAAAGAACGAGTTTTGGACAACTACCTTTCATTCTTGCCAAACGCTTTGCAGACCCCCGTGCAAGCTTTAGAACAAGATTTTGGATGTTTTCTTTCCTGGCAGAGTTTCTCCTTGCAAGATATGGTGGAAAAGCTTTTTGCTGAGTGTAGAGCGGCAAGACACGCAGAAGACGCAGATACGCAGCTCTCCGAAGCTAAGTGCCGGTCCCGGGCTTCTTTCGGCACAAACCGCTCTCAGGAGCTCCCTGCGCTCGCCACAATGCTCTGTGTGCGAAGAAGCCGCTTCTTCGCCTCCGGGAGAATCGGCGAGCGGCAGCTTCCCAAAGGCGAAGATGCAAGCTGCAGCACACAGGCACAGTGTGGGCAGCCTTCAGACTTAGAGAAAACAGTACTTTACCACTCTCCTGCCTTTTCCATGGTTATTCTATTGGAAAAGAACGAGTTTTGGACAACTACCTTTCATTCTTGCCAAACGCTTTGCAGACCCCCGTGCAAGCTTTAGAACAAGATTTTGGATGTTTTCTTTCCTGGCAGAGTTTCTCCTTGCAAGATATGGTGGAAAAGCTTTTTGCTGAGTGTAGAGCGGCAAGACACGCAGAAGACGCAGATACGCAGCTCTCCGAAGCTAAGTGCCGGTCCCGGGCTTCTTTCGGCACAAACCGCTCTCAGGAGCTCCCTGCGCTCGCCACAATGCTCTGTGTGCGAAGAAGCCGCTTCTTCGCCTCCGGGAGAATCGGCGAGCGGCAGCTTCCCAAAGGCGAAGATGCAAGCTGCAGCACACAGGCACAGTGTGGGCAGCCTTCAGACTTAGAGAAAACAGTACTTTACCACTCTCCTGCCTTTTCCATGGTTATTCTATTGGAAAAGAACGAGTTTTGGACAACTACCTTTCATTCTTGCCAAACGCTTTGCAGACCCCCGTGCAAGCTTTAGAACAAGATTTTGGATGTTTTCTTTCCTGGCAGAGTTTCTCCTTGCAAGATATGGTGGAAAAGCTTTTTGCTGAGTGTAGAGCGGCAAGACACGCAGAAGACGCAGATACGCAGCTCTCCGAAGCTAAGTGCCGGTCCCGGGCTTCTTTCGGCACAAACCGCTCTCAGGAGCTCCCTGCGCTCGCCACAATGCTCTGTGTGCGAAGAAGCCGCTTCTTCGCCTCCGGGAGAATCGGCGAGCGGCAGCTTCCCAAAGGCGAAGATGCAAGCTGCAGCACACAGGCACAGTGTGGGCAGCCTTCAGACTTAGAGAAAACAGTACTTTACCACTCTCCTGCCTTTTCCATGGTTATTCTATTGGAAAAGAACGAGTTTTGGACAACTACCTTTCATTCTTGCCAAACGCTTTGCAGACCCCCGTGCAAGCTTTAGAACAAGATTTTGGATGTTTTCTTTCCTGGCAGAGTTTCTCCTTGCAAGATATGGTGGAAAAGCTTTTTGCTGAGTGTAGAGCGGCAAGACACGCAGAAGACGCAGATACGCAGCTCTCCGAAGCTAAGTGCCGGTCCCGGGCTTCTTTCGGCACAAACCGCTCTCAGGAGCTCCCTGCGCTCGCCACAATGCTCTGTGTGCGAAGAAGCCGCTTCTTCGCCTCCGGGAGAATCGGCGAGCGGCAGCTTCCCAAAGGCGAAGATGCAAGCTGCAGCACACAGGCACAGTGTGGGCAGCCTTCAGACTTAGAGAAAACAGTACTTTACCACTCTCCTGCCTTTTCCATGGTTATTCTATTGGAAAAGAACGAGTTTTGGACAACTACCTTTCATTCTTGCCAAACGCTTTGCAGACCCCCGTGCAAGCTTTAGAACAAGATTTTGGATGTTTTCTTTCCTGGCAGAGTTTCTCCTTGCAAGATATGGTGGAAAAGCTTTTTGCTGAGTGTAGAGCGGCAAGACACGCAGAAGACGCAGATACGCAGCTCTCCGAAGCTAAGTGCCGGTCCCGGGCTTCTTTCGGCACAAACCGCTCTCAGGAGCTCCCTGCGCTCGCCACAATGCTCTGTGTGCGAAGAAGCCGCTTCTTCGCCTCCGGGAGAATCGGCGAGCGGCAGCTTCCCAAAGGCGAAGATGCAAGCTGCAGCACACAGGCACAGTGTGGGCAGCCTTCAGACTTAGAGAAAACAGTACTTTACCACTCTCCTGCCTTTTCCATGGTTATTCTATTGGAAAAGAACGAGTTTTGGACAACTACCTTTCATTCTTGCCAAACGCTTTGCAGACCCCCGTGCAAGCTTTAGAACAAGATTTTGGATGTTTTCTTTCCTGGCAGAGTTTCTCCTTGCAAGATATGGTGGAAAAGCTTTTTGCTGAGTGTAGAGCGGCAAGACACGCAGAAGACGCAGATACGCAGCTCTCCGAAGCTAAGTGCCGGTCCCGGGCTTCTTTCGGCACAAACCGCTCTCAGGAGCTCCCTGCGCTCGCCACAATGCTCTGTGTGCGAAGAAGCCGCTTCTTCGCCTCCGGGGGACTCGGCTAGTAGGAGCTTCCGAAACGCGACAAACAAATATTAACAACACGGCATTGTGTCCTGGGCGTCTTTCGGCACAAGCGCCCCACCGGAACTTACCGCCAGCGGCACAATGCATTGTGTGTGAAGAACTCCCTTCGCCTCCAGGGAACTGAAAGAAGAAGCCTAAGCTTAAAACGCCTTTGCCTCAATTGTGTACTGGTTTGGGCGCTCCTCTGTATTAATTGCGCCACTCCTGACAGCAGGTGTCGCTGTTGGTCAAGCTTTGAGTTTGCTTAATAAGTTGCGATGCTGGGTGGTCAATCAACTCAAGGTAAGATCAGCGATTTTAAATCAGGTTCTCACTGGTGTAGATACCATTAGTCATTGCACACTGCAAAATAATGCTGCTCTAGCGTTCTTGTTAGCACATGGGCAAGAGTGTGAGGATTTGGAAGGAATGTGTTTTTTGAACCTTTCTAACCATTCTGCAGTCATTCACTGGAAACTCAAACAAGGACAAGATAACATGAAGAAATTGATTGGGAATGAGAGGGTTACGCCTGAATGGTTTGAGAGATGGGAAACAACTCGATGGTTGAAAGATCTTGTAAAGGGAACTTTGTTGTTACTAGTAGTCATTATTATATTGCTTCTTGTTATTCCATGCATCATGAAAGTGGTGAGCGTCTTGGAAGAAAATAGGGTGGGAAAGGGTTTAGCTGGTGCAAGACGAAGAAGGGGGAAATTGTAGCAATGTATCTGAACCTCTTAGACTAAAGGGTGCACCAGCCATCCAGCTGGAATATGTTCTTATCAGAATTTTCTCAGAGCCCTCTGGAATTCATCAAGGTTACTAAGACATAAGCCGTGCTAAAATAAGAAAGAGAAGCTGAGAAACCAAATTCCAAGACTACAAGAACTCGATAACGGGGGGCAGCAAAGCGCCTGGACTGTAACCAAACGTATCTTCTGAGAGGTGCGCACAGAATGCGTGGACATAACAAAGGCACCAAGATAAAAATGCGGGCCTAGCGTGTGCAGAGATTTAGAATGTGTAAGTGCATCATGTCAACAATCAACGGCTTCTGCTTAATCCTCTTGCTCCGTTGTCCTGGAGTCCTGAATTTCCCACAAGGAAAGCCCTACTAAAAGGGCTCTGATTTTAATGATAGTTGCTGTCTAGACGATGAATAATGGGAAGAGTTCTTTCAAATCCTTCCCTCGCTGACATCTGTAAGTTTCATCTTTTCCTGATTGTACTGGTGGCTATACATTAGTTATGACTAGAAAGGAATGAGTTTTAGGGATATGTTGCAAGGAAATTGGTAGCTCTGCTTCCATTTCCATTGTCTAAGAAGAATTCTGATTAGTTTTGGACTTTTCATAGACCTCTGACTAGATTGCATTTGTCTTTGATTGAGCCCGTAAATTTTAGGCTACTAGGCTTGACCAATGGATAGAAAAGGGAAAGTCACACAGCTTAGGTGGTTCCCTTGTCAACAACTTCTCAATAGTAGGGCGATTTCTGTCCTCAAGTTTGTTACTTCAGCTAGCAGATTATGCTCACTCCAAAAGAAGGTGAGAAGTTTGCTACCCTAAATGGTCCGATAATTCTTCCTGCTTCTTTGTGACTCTTTTGTATGACTGGATTCTGTATTATTGGAGTTTGTTATAAAAAGTTGGATTAAATTGCGTGCGTCCGCTCTTGGGGGAAACAGTATTTAGCCAATAACATCTAGGCTTTTATCGACCTGAGATTGTCTGAACGGACGGGACGCTTTAAACACAGTAATTCCTGCTAGTTCCAATTCCATTTTTAGACTCGACAAACCGAATGGTAAACCTGCACCAGTAGGGAGGGACATTGGACTTTCTCCTTTTTAGAGAGAAACTAATGAAAAAGTTTCAGAAGAATCATAGCAGGCTGTAAAATAAGAAAAGCATCATGAAAAGAGGCCAATCCTATCCTCTTAGTATTGCTAGTTGTGATTGGACATGAATGAAACATGTCAACTCTGTGTTCCTGGGTATCACATCAGTAACAGCTACTTCAGCTGCTGTAGTTGTCTCCTAAAGCTAAGAACAGAATCCAAAGAATTGTGATTCCATGGTCACAATTCACCCTGTGATGGTGACAGGTGAAAAAGGAGTGGAAGGTGCGCGGGTAAATTAACTTGAATGGCCTATCTAAATCAGCAGCCACTGATTTCCTGAAAACTTCAACAGGTCAGTTGACCTGTTGGGATTCTTTTAATCCATGGTCATGTTTTTCTTGGGATTCTTGTAACCTTTCCCCATTCGTTCAGCCTTTGCCCTCAAGCCTTTGCTGACATTTCAAGTATCTCGACAAGCTGGAAATGTGTTGTCTTTCTTTATCATGTCATAATTCCCTTCAAAGGGTTGTTTGCCTCAAGTCTTATTTTTGCTGGTTTTCTGCTAGTTCATTGTCAGAGGGCAGCAGGTGCTTTGTAAGAGCAAGTACACAATCCTATAGCTTGCTTTTCTTTTGATTTGGCCTGTCTAGAAAACTGAATGACTGAACATTTCCGACAGGATTTTCTCTCCCCATTATGTTTCACCGGAAGGGCAGATGCAAATCATCTACTTAAACTCTTGGCACGGAAAAAAGTAGTGGTTTGCTGCTGCATATAGGTAGAAGCTTACAAAAGGAAGGCCTTGGGCTGAGGCCCGATACTTTGGCTAAGCAGAAAAGGACTATGGGAAGGTGAGGCCGCTGAATCAGAGGTAGATCAACAAGTTCTAGAATCGTCACGTGTTCACAGCGTGGTGTAGGATGGTTGGTTGAATGAATTTTGTTATGGCTTAAAGCTATGGAACTGATAAAGGCCTGAGTGCTTCAAAAGCCTGGTTTTTGCAAAAAAGCAGCTCTCCTCTGCACCTGCCTGGGGACTCTGCATCACTAGGGAGCCTCACTCCCAGTTTGCCAAGGAGATGATCAGTAGGAATGTTGCAGAGCTGCCGTGTCCGTATGAACGGAATGGCAAAGAGTGAAGCGGTGGGTATTTTTGGGCTTTAATACAATGCTGCTGCATTGGTGCCAGTTTAGTCGGTTTTCCATCAGTGGCCTTTCTGTCTAGAAGTACACTGCCCAGTCTTTCTAGCATGTGATGCCATTTCCTTCCTGTTGTTTTAATACCTTCCTTCAGTTGAAAGGATGATACAATCTTTACATTTTGAAGATCCCTGTTAGGAAACACTATGCCAGAGGAGTCATTGCTCCCTTGTCTTCTGCCTCCTTTGTAATTTTCAGAGCCTCATTTCAAATTTCTGCTAATGTCGAGAAGAATACTGAGACTACTCAGCAGGGTTGACGCTCTCAGCTGCTTTCCTCTTTCATACTGCTTCATACTGTATGTGACTTAATGGCCTGGTTTTGTCATCCGCATTTTGCTGTGATCTGTGAACACAAAAAGAAGTCTTTGTTTTTTGCAAGAACTACCCCTAGGAGGATTTGTGTTCCTTTTGATTTCTACGGTGTTAGCCCTGTTGCAGAAAAAAAGGAGATTGTACCCTCTTCTTGTGCTCTCATTCCCTCCTCTCTGCTTTGCATGTCCTAGTTAATCTACTGCCATGACTCATTTGGCATCATCTCATAGTGCAAATTCTGCACAGTTTCATGGACTTACAAATGCCAGTTGCCAAGGAGCTTATATAACCATTCAAAGATTAAAGAATTGTAGGGCTGGGCAAGTCCAGCTGCTGAAACTGGAAGTGGTTAAGTCATGCCATATTAAAGAGACAGAGCAAATCAGTTCATCTAGGACTTTCAACTGGACACCTCTGAGAATAACAGCTTGACAGCAATGACACAGCCATCTTCCTAGCTGTATTCCAGAAAGAGAAAAGGGACACCTTCAATGGTTAAGATGTTTGGCATGAGAAAACAGCAAGAAATGTAGCACAAAATACTTGAGCCAGATAAAGTGCGTTTTTCTCGTGAGAATTTTGCAGTTGTTCTTTCTTGTCTGTGCCTTTACTTTTCACAGAAGACAGGGAGGGCGTTTAATTATTATTGTTCTTTTGTTTTCTATTCTTGGCCTCCCTCTTTCCACCTGCCATTAACAATTTTGCCTTGCTTTACTGGCTTCTCTTTCTTTACTTATAGAAGGTTACATGAGGTCCTCCAACCTTGTCATAAACATTCGCATACAGTGGAAAGGAGTAGAAGGTACATCTAAATGCACAAAACAGACCCAGAAAAAGAGAGGTTTTTTACAGTCTTCTGTGAGAACAAGATATCTTTGAACTGAGTAATGCTTTTAGTCCACTCTTTACTATTATTACAAGTGTTTGGCCTTTAGTACATAGCCTTTGAAATCATCCAGCCCAATATTTTTGGCTAATTTTGTTTTATTTCTCTCGGGGACTTTGTTTCTTAAGGAATAGTCCAGAGCCAGAGCGTCCACGGTAGAGTTATGCTGCCATAATAAAAGCGTCGTAAATTCTGGTACAGTTTGTGCTGGTAATACGTCTAGGAAAGAAAGGTTTTACATCTTTTTTGACTTTCAAATGTAACCATTATTTGAAAAAGTTAAGAGTTGGGCTTTCCCCCCCTCCAAAATACTTCTCTCTGGAATGTTACTCAGGGATTACACATAAAAGCTCACCCTGTAAAATATGTTGCGGATAATCTGCAGTAAGCGCAGCTTAGCAGCTAGAGATGATTATGTGGGTTAAATGACATTCCTTCTGCGGTGATGGAAACTCTGTCTACGCAGACATACTCAACAAAAGTTACCATGGCTTAGCTCCTCTCCTAAACTTCATGTGCATTTTCAAACTTTCCAAGAAGGTGAATTCAAGCTCCTTCATTGCTCTCTGCTGGAGTCCCAAGAAAATATCAGTGTGCTTTTTGTCATTTACAGCTGTCATTGCTTAGCTCTTGAACATGAGACTCTCTCATGACTGATGAAAGTTGTCTAGTTAAGAGTGGGTCAAAGACACGCTCCTGCTCTAGAAGGAGATGAGAAGGTTTCTGCAGTCTTTGTCATCTCTACTGCTTGTGATTTCTATCCAAAACCAGTGGGAAGTTTTCTGAAGGCAGTCCAGAAGCTGGCAATATGGACAGCTTACAACCAAACACTTGCTGCACTGCTATCACGGTGATACCAGGAAGGACTTAAAAAATTTAGAAGGGCAAAGAAAGCAGTTGGAAGGAAAAGAACATTAACCATTATTCCATTCTTCTAATATGTCCTCCTTTAAGTCATCATTTTCATGCAGTTTAACGGCTTGCGTTGGTATCCCTCAAAAGGAATCTGAGACAGAGTAAGCTTTTTAATGCAGTAGATGTGACACGTGCAGGCCAAGTTGCCTTTGTTGACATCAAATGCCAGTTATGCTTGAGCTACCCTTTGCTTAAGGTACTTCGCTTACACGAAGAATTTTACTCATCATTGAGCAAATTTTGCTGTCATGATTGAGTAAATTTTATTCATGATAGAGTGAATTTTACTGTCACTCCGAATTTTACTGTCATGATTGGCATTGAAACTTTTCAAGGAAAGCTCTGGATAGCAATGTTTGTGTAAAAATAGTAGTTTATCTCCTGTATTTGTGTGAAGCAGGTAAGCCTTTTGCTGTCACCAGTGTTGCTTACCCTTTCATGTCATATCCCTCTTCATATCCATATTCTGCTGAAGGCTTATTAATCTGCTTTAAAATTGGCACGTGGAATAAGACTACTTTTCCTTTTTGAAAGCTAATGTCATTTGACCTAGTGACAGTAAATAATTCATTAATTGTAAGTCCCCAGCTAGCATCTTTTACGCATATTCTAACCTTCTAAAGAAGTAACAAAAACACTCTCCAATACTTGACTTTCTTAAGCACACAAAATGAACCACATCTCTGCAGTATTTTAACGTGCACCATATTTAGCCAAGTAATTCAAAAGAAATAAAAAGCAGCCCCTTCAATTTGGAAATATTTTTGAATTCTTTTTGAATATACAAAACATACCCTTACCGTACGCATTGCATGCAGATTTAATCGTCGTGAAAGCAAACCCTATGTTTCTGTTGGGATAGCATGGTTTTCCAGTTTCCACAATTGTTCTTGGCACAGTTTTCTACTTATGTGACTGTTAGGACACTCGTAGGTACTTCTAAGGTACTGTAGTAAGCGGAGAAGGAAGAGAGGTTGTGCCTTATTTCTGGCTTCCTTTGGTTTTCTTTTTGGTTTTCTTCCTCTTGCTCTTTTTCATGTCACCTTTCTAGATACTGTGATTTAGATTTGCAGTTTACTAAGCTGTGTTTTCTGTCTGGAATTCTTTGAAATTCCCAGAGGAACCCCACCGGTAAATATGCATCTTTTTATGATTTGCTAGCTACATAGAAAATCTTCCTGCTGCTCTAAAATGCTTTTATTTGATATGCATTTTTATCACCATTCCAATGAAAAGAAAAGTTCCTCTATTCACTGCTTTTGTACTGGATTCAGTTCAATGTGCGCTAACGGTGCAAAAAAGTCCTGCTGGAGAAGGGATCTGCATACAAATTGACCAAGACATGTGCTACAAGGGTCTTGAAAAGGTTCAAAGTTTCTCTACCTTTCTGGCAGTCTGTCTTCACAGCAGGACTTGATGAGGGATTTTGCTGGCGTTTCTTTGACAGAAAGCAATAACAAAGCAAGCAAAATGGAGCAGCAAAAGAAGAATGGAGCAGCAAAAGGTACATTATCCCCTCTGTTATTATCATTGTCGAAACAGATTTTTTCACACCATGTTACATCAAATACCTTAGTAGAGCTAAAGACTAGAAAAACGCAGCTCTGTTCTGGTTCATTAAAAGCAAAGCCATCTGTGGACAGAAGTGCCCAGCGTGATGCTGGGAACTCCTAGCTGGTTTCAGTAAGCTGTCTGGAGAACGGCATTTTCGGTGGGCTTTACTAGCGTGTCTGTAAGGAGAGGGAGTTTATGTGCAGCTTTGAGCCCTGAGAGTGCCATAGGCAAAGAGACCCATCGTGTAGCTCTCTGACCAGCCACAGCACACTGAGGCATGATGGATTACTCCCAGAGTTCACGTGGTAGAAAGGTTTTCTGCCCCCGTGAAGGACGACACATCCATTTGCTTGACTAGAGCCATTCTGTATGTTACAATGGTAACTTGAATTCATCAAGTTTGTGCTATTTGTACAATGGCAGTGAGCTTGGATTCTTAAGCTTCTCGTGTTTGACCTGTTTCCTGTTTCAGTAAATAGCAAAACTTCCAAGGACTGCAGCGACAAGAAGATGAAGCTGCTAGTGTATTTCAAATCTTTGCCTAATAAAATGGTGATTTTTGCACATATTCGCAATGGAAATTTACGGTACCGAAACACCAGCTCTGCTCAGGGCAATTCTGAAATTGACTTGAGCTCTTTTCTGTGTTTCTTAGCAGGTGAACTGAGATACTTCTAGCTTCCAAGGCAAGGCGTTTGACAGCAGCTTGAAAAAGGCCCAGGCTGTTGGATGAAAAGGTGAAAAAACTGAGGGAAATGGGGGGAAATTTCACTTCTGGTTTATGTCATAGATTCAGCCAGATGATCAACAAGCATTAGTTTTATGAGGTACCAGCGTAGTCTTTCACTCTTGCAGATCCCCAAAAGCTTAACCATCCAGCAGCTTCTTCCTTGCAACAAGTGCCACAGCCAAAAGCCAGGCCTGGCCGTCACCTTCTCCTCGCAGCCTACAAACTCTGCCAAACGTACCGGTGATTCTCACTTTCCTTCTCAGCTACATGGACAAGCACATCCTCTCCATGTCTCCGAGTCCTTAGTGAAACCAAACAGCGGTTCACCTTCAAACAGCTCAGTGTGCCAGGACAGAAAGATTTCACTGGCCTGTGAAATCTTGCTTTTTCCTTGCAGCCTTTTATTTTCAGAGCATACACCGAGGCATTGCACTTTGCTTCTCAGCTGAGTGCATTGCCATATTGCTGGAGTCCCACACGTCCATCTCCTTCTCGCACTAACTGCTTCTGTTGAAACATGCTGATGTGATGTGCTTTCCTGCTCAGCTATTCACACAGTCACATTCTATGTCCTGCTTGCAGTCTGAATCTAAAAGGAGACGTTTCTGACTATGTCTCACAGACACAGATGTACCAGGATGAAAAGGTTGCTTGGACCTTGCCACTTACGTTCGAAAACATCCATTCACTCCACAATCAAGAGACACCTTTCTTTGCTTTACATCCTGCAAACTTCACACAGACACACACACACACACAGACACACACACACACGAGAGCTACGCACTTTCTTTCTTTCTTTCTTGGCTGCACACACTCACCTATTTCCCACCTTGACCTCTCTACCACTTCTCCTTCGGCCTTGCTGTGCATGGACATTTCCTGTTAAGATACCCATTGTGTTGCCTATCCCTCCCCCACATTGCCTTGCCTTTCCTACCCAATCTTGCATTTCTTGTCATTGCTGACAATTCCTTTCTTTTCCCTTGCCTTCCTGACCCATGCATGTCCTTCCCTTGCCCTTCATACCAAGCCAGTGCCTTGTATTGACTTGCTCACCTATCCTTCTTTTCCTTCCCATTTGTCCAGCTCCAATCTTTCATTTCCTTCTCCTTCTAGGACTCTTATTGCCTTGTCTCCCTCTCTTTTGTGTTGCCTGGCAAAGCCACCACTTGTCTGGCCTTGTCCTTGAACCCCTTCCTTGCCTTGCATTACCTTGCTCATCAGTCCCCCACCTGGAATTCACCACCTCTCTTTTTGTGGAATCTCTTCCACATGCATTGCCCTGCCTGCTTCTCCTAGGATTCTCCAGGCTTCCACTGGCTTTTTTTTCTCAAGGCCCCAGCGTTTCAGGAGCTTGTGAGAGGAAGCCTGGAGGAGGCCACGTGCAAGCACACCTATCTGTCCTGACAGCTTTCTTCTGACATCTATGCTTACATGTCTTGAATTTTGGACACAAAGTTCATCTTTCACCCTTGGGCTTCAGGGGCAGAATGACAGTTCTTTTGCATACAAAGGAAAGCAGGCAACTCAAGTGTCTTAGGTGCAGATTAAACATGACCCATGCAAGATCAAGGCTGGACAGAGCGGTCGGTCCGGGCCGCTTTTGTGTACCAGCAGTCTTTGAATGGACCTGCCACTTGCCTTGCTTTGGGCAACCAACCAGTTTCCTTGCCATGCCCTGCTAATTCTCCATTGCTTTGCATTCCCTTGCATACCCATGCCTCACATTTGACCTGCCTGCAGTTTTCCTACAGGGCTTGGCCTTGCCTAGCCCTTCCGGTTACCATCACCTCCTATGCCCAGCCTTGCCTCTAACTTCTGGGACTTGTCTCACCTACCACTCCATTTGCTTTCCCCTCACGGCTTCAGTCTTGCCAACCTGTCCCTTGACTTGCCTACAATTGCCTACACTTGCTTTGCCTTGCCTTACCTGCATGGAAGGCAAGGCAAAGAGTGGTAGACAAGGCAAAGCAAAGCCAGGAAGTTATTTGAAGGGCTAGGCAAGGCAGACATAGGCAAGCAAGCAAAGCTAGGGTAGGGTAGGCTAGGAAAACTAGGCATGGTACTGGAGGCAAGGCAAAGCCAAGTGACTTGGAGTGCCTTTCCTTGCTTGGGAAGTAAAAGATACGGTGGCAATGTTGGTAGGGCTGATGATAAGGTATCGTGGGAAGGTATAGTACAGCAAGACATTTCTGTCCTGGTCCTTTCTGTGTAGGAGCCATTGTTGGACAGAGTCAGTACCGGACGTGGTATGCAACTTTTGCTCTGTAAGTTCCTGAAGGAGAACAGCAATGCTTTCTCATGGGAAGGAAAGAACTTAGCCCCAGTGTTGGAGGTGCAGATAAGAAGCTGTGTCGTGCAGCTTAAGGGCGGCAGCAACTTTCTATCCTGGCATATTTGGTTTGGAAGCACTGACTCAATTTGTACAATCATGGAGTCGGTATCCATCTTTGGAAGGCAGTCTCCTTCCTGAAAGAATCCATTTGGCCTGTGTTTTCCACTTTCTCAAGGCAGCCTTCTTGAAATTCTGCCAGCACACTTCTTTTGGACAAGGTAAAGAGCTGCGCTGGGTCTTGGTGTGCAGCCTAGCTAGTGCCCCGCACAGGTAATGCCCAATAGCAGTGGTCTGACACCTTTGTAGAGGATCAGGCCCTGGATGCTTTGGATTTTGGAGGAGGGGATGCCATTTCTTTTGAGATGGGCTTCTAGTTCCTCCTCCCTTTGGCAAAGTTTGGGTGGCCACTTTGGGTGGTCTCAGTGAATTGAAAGGCTTTTCCCAATAGGCAGTTCTCTGGGTTAGAGTTGTTGAACTGTCAGTGGGAATGCAGAGGCCAGGCCAGGCCTCTGCAGGACAGGTTTTTGTCCCTTGTAGCTTTAGGGACTGTGTGAGCAGTCCCTGGTGCCATCCCATTTGGATCCTGACTCTGAGAGATTGAAGGCTTACGGTGGTACCTAGAGCTGAGAAGGAAAGTGGCGATAGCAGGGTGCATGTTTATAGTTTGATGGGTGCAATTGAAATTGTAGGCAGCAAAGAGCTTTCTCCACCAACAGTTTTGCGAGCTCGGCCGACATTTTCAAGTTTGTTACCAGGCTCTGTGAGAGAGAAAAAGTTTGTTAGGGCAGAAGATCTGGTGTCGGCCTTTGAGTGTGGGGCAAAGAAGAGTATCCACTTGGAAGGGGAAGATCGGTGAAATCCTTTTGTCCTGACACAGTTGATTGGAGAGCAGGGACGTTTCTGACTTGGCTGGGTCCTGGGGGTGGTTGTGAGCTGGGCTCGGTGCGTGTCCTGGTTTTGTGAGTTGACAATGCTGTGGTGTGGTTATTTAGAAGAGCGCTGACAGTGCCCAGGAAAAAGACAAGCACTTTTCTAGCCCAGCCCCGTTCGTGTGGGAGCAGTGTAGGGACAAGAGCTCCGCTGTGGATCCTGGCTCTCGGGTACTGACAGAATGGGATCCTGCATGTAGCAGAGAAGGAAAAAGAATCATTTCATTGTTGGCTGCACAGTTTAGAAGCTTCAAAATAAAAGGCAATTGCAGCATGGCCTCTTCATTTTAGAAAGTTTTCTGGGCCATCAGCTGCTCAACATGTAACTTGCACCCACTGAACTGCATTCAGCTTCCTGGAGATATGCGCTTTCCCTCAAGATCTAGGTACCATCTTGCACTCTAACACTTGAAGATCCCAAACCGCTTCAAAATGTCCAGCGGCTGCTCTCAAAGAAAAAGTCCTACAACAAAAAGGCAGTGCTGGCCATAACGCTCCCTTTGCAGTCTGTCAACCAAACGAAACATACTAGCGATTCTCACGGACTTTCTCAATGATATATATACGTGCATCAGCACATTCTCTCAAAGTGACAGAGACTATCGCTACAGCCAAGCGTTTTCAGCTGCACTTCTGACTGACAGATGTGCCAGGACAGAAGGCATTTGCCAACCTACCCTCTTTCCTGTGCAACCTGACATTGGCAGCGCAAATATTTTCACATTCTTTCATTGTGGACATGTCCAAAGCAGCTAAAGATCACACAGGTGGAAGTGTCAAGACAGAAGATGTTCTCAAAGTAACTCCTTTTTTTTCTAAACAGCTTTTAAACTGCGCACAATGCTTTGTATCTTCTTTCCCACATAGACCTGCCCTCACTTTTTCACACTCACATCTTTGTTGCAAACATCCAGCAGCTGTTTGCGTAGAAAAAGGCTCTAGAAATAAAAGCGAGACTTGGGCTGCACCTTCTGCCTGCCCTGTGTAAGCCACATCAAACTCACCAGTGCGCTCCGTCCTTCCCTTTTCCGCTGCAACTACCATTGTGTTCTCTGGATCTCGGAACCTAAAGGTAGGCACATTTGTTTCCACAGAAGGGCCATAGGTAGCAGCACAAATAGCTCTCACTGAACTTTAATCTTTACCACTGCCACCATGAGTTTGGTTGGTAGGCCAGTAGGAGTCATGCTCCTTTTACAGCTGGTATGCGGCAGCCACCAGCCCAGTGCTCTTCGACTCTTGTAACCAATCCTGCTTTTACTCTCCCGGAGGGGATTAGGCATCTGTTTCTCACACAGATCATTGTGGCAGCAGCCAACGGCTCTAGTGCACTGCTTCTGCCAAAAGACACTGGGGCCAGACACTTACCTTCTCAGCACTACGTAGCCCCGTATTCTGCATCTCTTGTCGTCCAGATCATACCGCAAAGCGTTTCACAGAGAAAAAATGTGCCAGGACAACAAGCTTGGCTGAAGTGTACCCCTGAAACTGGTGGAAGTTTGTATTTGCACCACATTCAAGGGGCAGTCCTCTTTCCTATACAACCTGCAAACTGCTGTCTGTTCGCAGTGCCCTCTGCCCGCTCCTTCTTACCTTGAAGTACCATGCCAAAGAGGGCTCTGTGCTGAGGTCTCAGAAGAAGAGGGAAGCATATGTGTTTGTAAAGTGGACTGTCTGTTAGTCACTTCCCTCTTCAAAGCAGCGTGTTCCATGCCAAGCAGACAACAAAGCAACAAAGGATGAGTGTGACTCTGCATTCAAATCCTGCAATGTTCCCAGAAGTGAATTTCTCTCTTCTATAGGACTGACTTGTATGAAGTGGCGTGGTTGTTTCCTTCCATTAGAAGGGAAACTCATCTAGCCAGGCTTCATCACCCCCTGTATCTTTTGGGGTAGTTCTTGGAAGAAAATAGAGAGCAACTTTTCCACTCCACATGATTCATGTTTCATTCTCTTCCTTCTGTACTTCAGGGAACAAGCTATCAATTCCCTACTCTTTCTATGAAAAGGCATGAAGCTATTAATTAAATTCCCATAGATATAATAAGGAATCAAAGTCTTTTATGCCTGCAAGCAGGCCCTTATGGTATGAAAAGTATGGATTGTCAGGGGTGGAAGAAGATCTGCATGAAAAAGGAGAAAGCCCAGAAGCATGCAGGGATTTTCAGGTATGAAAGGGAAAACGACATTAAATTGTCAAGGGAAAGAAATTGAAAGAGGGAGGAGGGAGAAGGGAGGAGGAGGAGGCAAATGCTGCCTTTGAGGCAGCTGACACAAGGACCGTCGGCCTCATGAGCAAACAAGAAAACCAAATGAAACTTCACAGCAATCTCATCCACAACTTAGTGGACAAATGTGCAAACCCATTTCTTCATTTATGTGTCTAATATATATAGAGATGTTCTTCATTCTGACCGAATTTTCAGGGAGCAAGCTAGTGTAAGGCACCTGGAACCAATGGTGTATTGGAAATGGCCAACATGCAGAACGCGCTCCATCCTGAACGCTACCACAGCAGAATCACAGGATCATAGAATGGCCGGGGTAGACAAAGACCTTAAAGGCCATCTAGTTCTCTGACATGGGCGGGGACACCTTTTACTTGCTCAGGTTGCTCAGAGCCCCATCCAGCCTGGCCTTGAACACCAGGTTGGGGTGTCCATAACTTCTCCAGGCTGTCTGTGCCAGTGCTTCACCACCCTCACAGGGAAGAATTTCTTCCGAGTATCTAATTTCAACCTGCCCTCTTTCATTTTGAAGCCATTGCCCATTGTCCTGTCTCCAGAGTTCCTAATGAAGAGTCCCTCTCCTGCTTCCCTTCAGATATTGGAAGGTGTTGTGAGGTCTCCATGCAACCTTCTCTTCACCAGGCTAAACAGCCCTCATTCTCTCAGCCTGTGTGTCATGGCTTGACACTGGGACAATGCCAGTGCCCCCATGAGTATACTCTCTCCCTGGTTTCTGCTGTGAGATGTGACCAGGAATAAGCAAAGCAGGCTCCCACTTAGGGAAAAAAAAAATTATTAACTAAACTACAAGGGAAAGGAAAAAAAAAAAAAAAAGAAACACACAAGGAAAATGAAAACTTCACAAATACATCTCCTCCTCCTCCTCCCCAAATTCCCAATACAATACATCCCCCAAATCATCGACTCTCGGTCCAGCACCACCCTTCAGAATACTCAATCCTCAGTTCATCAAGAGGACAAGGAGTCCTTCTTGTGCCAGTGGTGACCTATTCCTTTCATGTCCAGTGCTCTCACCACTGAACACAGACCAGAGCTGCTTCTAGGGTCGACTTTTAAGGATGCTTCATCCCACTGCAAAAAGGCACAGTCTCAATTTTGGGACATCTGTCCCCCCCATATTTTTCACCCCCTGGGGCCGAGGGGTACCCACACCGAACCCTCTTGGTCCTGAGGCATTGCCTCCCCCTAGAATGCAGTCCCTGTATCACAAGGAAACATGGCTCTGTCCATGGCTACACACAAAGAGTCCAGCATAAGCTACTCCATCATCTCTTCCACCTGCGTTCTTCTCTATTTCTCTCGTGGCCCATTTCCTCTTATCTCCTCTATATCTCTCTTCTCATTCAACTCCAGGAGGATTAACATTTGTAAGGTTTCCATCATCCAAGAAAAGGGTTAAAAATCTGAGGCTCTGTCTGTCCAGAACTCCCATGGCTGCCCTGCCAGGCCCCTTCTTGCACTCCCCTCTTCTCCTTCTCGGCCGGCCAAGAACAGGCACCAGCTCTCTCTCTGTCTCTCCTGCGGTGGGGGGGGGGGGGGGGGGGGGGGGCTGCCCAATGCCTCTCAGTGCTCCTCCACCCTTCCATCCTGCAGGGGCCTTCACCTCCCTTCTGGCCAGGGACCCAGCCTACCTCACCGGGCTGGGTGGCTTCCCCTGCCCCGCCCAGCCCGCAGCCAGGCAGGGGAGATCTGAACCTTTCCCTGACCGGAACCCAAGAGAGCCTCCCAGGGGAGAGCCCTGCTTTTAACCCTGTGTTCTCAGAGGTGCATCCAATGTCCCAATGGCCACCTTAGGTGCCAATATTAAAATCTGAACATCCATTGGCCTAACCACAGCATCCCAGAAAACACATTTCCTGTCAAACCACCACACTGTGGGATATGCTCTTGTCCTGAATACTGAACTGCAGTATTGTCTGATGATTTTTTGAATCCTTTGAAGGCATTTTGAATTCTTTTTCAGCCTTAAATTAGACTAAATAGCTTTGATTTGTGGGTATTGAGCAACAGAAATCACTGCCCTGGCTTGCCTTTTTTACAGCTCCTTTCCGTGGGAGACTCGCTGCAAACGTCACAGCTGGTGAGACAGTGGGCACACCATCATTCTGAAAGAGCTTTGCACAGTAAACATAGAGGAGGATTAAATATTGAAATGCAGATGACAGGAGCTGCCCAATGGACTCTGCTGGTGGAAATCAAATACTAGTCTAGTATTTTGAATGCAAATAATTCCTCCCAATGAGGCCAGACAGGCTTGTTTGCCTTTGAATCTGAGCATGTGGACAGTAGTGGATGGTCTACAGGTTGAAAACAGTGTAGATACTTCTCCTTTTTTTCAATAGTGGCTCAGAAACTGAAAAGGCAGCTACAAAATGGTAAATACATCCCTACAGATTCAAAAATGGTTGTTCTTAATTTGCATCTCCACCATAACAACAAATTGTTAGAACTAAAATACAGATGGGAATTTTATAGCTTCTCAGAAATGAAGCAGGAATTGGCCAATGGGCCTTCTCAGAAATGAAGCAGGAATTGGCCAATGGGCCTTAGCAGTAGCTACAAGTTTTTCAGCATGAGGCATCTCAAAAGTGTTTTAACCGTACAGAACTTTTCTGTACTTTTGGCCTTTTATCTCAAGGATGAATCAAAAAAAAAAAAAAAAAAAAAAAGGAAAAAAAACCCAAGAAAAATAAAAAAAAGAACAAACCCTACCAAATATATATATATATAACATGACTAAGATAATAAGCACAATCAGTAACATATATAGAAAAAGAACCCATGGTTTTTAACTTTCAACCTTGTCTTCTCAACACACTCTCGAAAATGGAATTGTTTCCCTATCTGCCTTGAAACATTTTGGAGCAAAAAACACTCTAAGGTCCTGATAGGTGTTTTGGTCAAAAATCCCTTCTTCTGGTTTTCTGTCCATAAGCAGAGTAATGGAGGGGAAAACTGGTAGCTGGCCAAAGGAGGTAGGAAGAGTGATCATCATCCACAACACTGGGGCTAAAGAAATTTCCACAGAAAATTACCTGCCTTATTACTTCTTCATGTGTTGGGTTGAAAGCTCAGAATCTGTTTCCATGTTTCCCATCCCTCGAATGTTCTATTTCACAGAATTCGAGCCCCTCAAACTTCAGTCCTGCCAGAACAGCCCGCCACGTGCTGTCATAGGGGATCTGCTGATGCCCACTGACTCTTACCAGTCTAGTGCTTGTCACTGTTGCAGATCAAGAACTACTGAATAGTTCTGATTAATGCTCTTAGAGTGGTTGAAAACAAGGAAAGAATGACTAGACATTTGTATGATCAAATCCCCTGATGGAATAAAAACATACCAGGACAACAAGCTTAATAAATGTATTCATTGTCATAAGAAGGGAGATGAAGGGTCCAAAAGATTACTTGCATACTTACTGTTCTAAATCCCTTGTTATCTGGTAAATTGCAAAGGATGCCCGGCTTTCACCAAAATGCAAATCAGATTAAAATGTGAAGCCTTACACTTTACTGGATAGAAAACTTCATCGTCCATTTTTAAATCTTAGAGATTGCGATGTTGTCCTGGTTTAGGGCAAATTTGGAGGAGAATTTCCAAATTAGGGCCCCTCCCCCCAACTGGTTCGGGAAGGATTCCTCAGAGAGAAGTGGAACGAACCTGTTCATTTAATAGGCACAGCACCCCCCAGCACGCAAAAGGAACAATTCTGGATGACAGCACTCTGAAAAAGATGACAAATTCAGAAAGTCTCTCTTGGGGGGGTGGTCACTTTGTTCTCAGTCCCTCCGGCACTGGGCCAGCTGCTGCAGGCCACAAGGTGCAAACTCTCGGTGTTTCCCAGGTCCCAGTCCGGAGCAGGTTCAAAATGGTCAGGAAGACCTGAAGGAGAAACGGTCCAGGAAGAAATTTGGACAGTTTAGCTAAACTAGCTAATGAGCAAAAGCAAGCAGAAGCGAAGCAAGCAAGAGTGAGAGAGAGCAAAGCCAAAAGCAAAAGCAGAAAAAGCAAAAGCTGCAGTCTCTGTGTCCCGCCAGGTTGATAAGAAAACCAAAACAAAACATTCCCTCTTCAGAGCCAGTCTTAAAGGTACAGAACATAATATCCAACATTCACAGAACACATGAATGGGGATACAAGCATCATAACGTCACCCTAGGACAGATGTATTTCCTATTAATACCTTAATATTAATAAGGTTTAGAGCTGGAATTCAGAGGGAAAAGAAAGCTATTTTGAATTCATTCTATTCAATCATCTTGTCTGGGCTGTCTCTTCCTGCTTTTCACTTCTGAAACTCTGTATGAAAGGCATAGAGTTCTGGATTAATTCTTTTCAGTTTCCCCTGTTATTCTTAACAGTTTCCCCTGTTATTCTTCTTTAAAGGCAAACCTGGAAAAATCCACACTTTCTTTCCCAACCACTTCTAAAATTCCATTGAGAAGCAAAAAACCCCATCAAACAACTAAATCTCTGCTCCAATTTGTAGGAAAAATCCCCATGCCATTAACTGCTTTCCTAACATTTTCTTTCTCTTGTATTAATATGGCAACCTTTTCTTGCTTTTATAGATTAGAACCAAATTCTTAAAGCTATAAGGAAACACAGGTTTACTGTAGCTGATTCTGAGATACAGTAGTCCAGCAAGGAGTTCAGACCTCAAAAGAAGAGTCTGTACAACAAGATTCAGCACAACGTTGAGACATATTAGCTATTTTTCAAGAAAAGCCGCCAAAATGAAACTGCTTAGACTTCTATACTATCATGGGTGCCTGCTTCCAGAACCTGACCTAAGTTGCTGGAAACTAGCTGCAATATTACTGCAAACAATGCTGTGAATGTAGGACATTGTTATTCTTCTCTTCCATTGAAAACCACAAGTGGAGTTGCGTCATTTTCTTAAAAATTCTCTATTTCCTTCCAAACTGCTAAAATAATGATAAATCAAGTGTTCTGTTCATACAGTTTAAATCTAATAATGTTCAAAATGAAAAAAAAAAAAAATTCATTCAGATATGGTCTGCAATAATACAGCCGAGACAAGATGAACCAGTCTGGCCTACAAAATAAAGTGAAGCAGAATTTGGGAATTTGGAACACCTTACGATGTAATATTTAAAGAAAAAAAAGAAATAAAATGTAACCTACCCAAACTCAATCAGTGATGCACCGACAGAGAAAAAAGAACTAATTACTACTAATATTTCTTTCATTCTCAGACAAGAAGTTAAATGATCCTCTTGAATGCGCGGAAGATTGTTGCGAAAGACAGCAGCCTTCTTCTTTACAACATATTCTTCAGAACTCCAGGAGACAAATCATTAGAGCTATGAGGCTCTTTCTCTCTGTAAAACTTCCAGAGCATAGCCAAGATTATATTCCTTTAGAGATCCTCACTGCCCTGGGAGACTGGTGGAGAGTCTACAGCTCCAGTACATCAGCCAGACGCTCTGCCTTATTTAGCATGGCTACTGCAGCAAGGACATCATCTCTACTGGCTTTCTATCCAAAATATATGCAAGGCACAACAAAGAATATAGCCAAAACACTGAGCACAGCTTATGGCCTTCAAAACAAAAATCTCACCATGGCAATACTGGATCTTCTGATCCAAACCATCAGGAAACATTTCTTTAGAGGCGAAAAAAGCTCCTGTTGATTGTACAAAAAATAGTGATGTAAACCAGAGTTGCATGACCCAATATTTCTATTGAACTGGAACTATTTTGATCAATATTATGGATCCATTTCTTTTCAGGGCATTTGGTAAAAAATGTAAAGTATAGTTTAAAAGGAATTATTGGATGCGTACTAAGTACTAGGGATTAGTTAAGGTGTTGGTTTTGCATGGCTTGGTTTTTGGTGGGGAGGGAAGAAGCCAGCCACAGAAGTGAATCTTTTGTGAAAAGCTCCTAGAAGCTTCCTCCATGCCTGGCAAAGTGAATCCCTGCTTGGCACTAAGAACAGACATGCTGCTAAGCCAATTAGACAAGCAGTAATATATTTAAGAAGGAAATCAAAACTGCAGCCAGTTAACTTTTAAGTTTGCTAATTTTTTGGTTGGCACCTCTTCTGGTTTGAAAGCAAAAGCAGCAAGAGATGCTGTCGCTGTTGCAGTGTGTGTTTTTGATTGCAATGCAGTTTGAGTAGTCAGTTTTATAATACTTCCGGTTTTGTGCTGTTGTAGCATATTTTATTATTAATGGATTGTTCCTTTCCCCCCGTGGTGTTAGTTTTTGCCCTAGTTGTCCATCTCCCCAAAGACCTGCCCTTTTGTTCCCTTTTCCTCCTCCCACTGAATGTCAATCCCTCCCCAAGCCTGCCCCTTTCTCTAGAAACTTCCCTATCAATTTTATAGTCTTCAAAACCCCATTGGTTTGTTTAAGTTATTCTCCTCCCCTGTAGTCCCCTATTGGTTTAAACATTGTATTCCCCGCCTTGTGGTCCACCCCCAGTTGCTCCCAGTGTGTTAAAGATTGTATCCTCCTCTGGGACCTCTCCCCATTTCTAAGTTGATGTATGCGTTTGAGTCAGTGTCTTTCTGTCCCTGACCCTCCAGGGAAGAAACTCCTTTGGAAAACATACAGAAGACCTCTCCCTGTTCCTTGTCCCTGCCCTCGGCGCAGTCCTATCCCCAATGCAGTCCACCTGTGCCATAGAGCAGCTGTGCCCTACAGCTGCACCCTGGATTCGACAGCTTTCTGGGGGCAGCCCACTCTGGCTGTTGGTGTCAGGAGCTAGTCGGTCTGAAGAAATCCAGCATGGCAGCAAGACTCCAAGTCAGAAATACAATTTATTAGGAAAAGGGGAAAAACCAAATACATGCAATAATACAAAAGAAAAACCACGGACAGAATACGACCTGTCACCCTGCTAGTTAGGGTGGTGGCAGCAGTCCGGATGAAATGGTCTTGTTGAAGTGGTGATCCTGTAGAAACCATCTGGTAGCTCTTGTCCTCTGAAGACCAGTGGGTGAGGGTGGCCGTTCTTCTAGGAAGCCAGTGGAAAGACTGCTTGTGGTGTCCCAAAACTCAGATTCTATCCAGCTGGGGATGCTTAGCTCCTGCCCCCTGGGCAGAGCATCTTGCAATGGGCTCAAATTGTTCTGAGTCATGCAGTGGTTCCTTGATTACCCTTTAAACAGAAATGGCTCCTGGAGGGAGTCATCTCTGAGTCATGTGGCAAGACATGGATGGCCCCGTTAAGAGATAAGGAGATAAGGAAAAAACGATGCCCCTCCCGGTTTCAGCAGCTCTTGAGGTTGGGAGCAGAATACATTTTTATATTGTAGCCTAGGACAATACAGGATGAATGCTTTTGCATTTGCAGGAGGTTTGTGTGGATTTGAAAAGCATCCTTATAGCAGAGGCACAAAAGTATTCTCATACCCTTTTAAATCATCTTCAAACCAAGCAATTCTCACAAGAAGGTAACGCATGAATGACTTGCAAGTGAGTTGAAGAAACACGGCAAAGATAAGTAGTGTTCAACTGCAGAGAATCGTTTAGGGACACCATACCTTTATATACCTTTATATTTTAAATCAGGAAGCATGGATGGACCGTTTTTTTCCCCTTAGTTGACTACAGAACCAGCGGTCCCTTGCGGGAGGGTGTTTGGATTCAAGATGACACTGGCAGCTAAGAGCATGGCTACATAGAAGGTGCTACTTTTAGACCAGAACATTCAACTACTTAAAGGCAGATAGGAGAATAGCTGACTAGTGACAGCTCTGAGCAGAAGAGCCTGTGGCTTATCCTGTGGGAACAATAGTAAGACATTTCAATTGAAAAACCCCATTCATTTCCAAGGACCAAACATCAGTAAAAATAAAAGGTCAAGTAAAGACACCCTAGTGCTCTTCTTATCAGAAGCATGTTCCTCCATATGAGAGCATTTAGGAAAGGACAGTCCATTCATAAAGAAAGGTGTGCCAGTTAGAAAACCTGTAGAACAATACAAGACAAACTCACACAATATACATCCTCAAATGCAAAATGAAGAAATAATCATTTCAAGCTTCCGTGGAATTAATTGCATTTTATTTGTTCTTTTCATTTCAGCTGCTATCAAGTTATTTTTTAAGACTGAATTTTATGAATTCAGCAAAGCTCTCTTTTTGAATGTCTGCATACCCCTATAAAACACTGAGGTGACAAAGAGAACGGCAGTGGAAGGAAACCTGGTCCACCTCCCCCTCCTTGAAGCTTTAGGCCAGCGAGTGATTAGAATTTAGTCACTTCATTTGCTTTACCAAGAGAGAATGTTTTCTAGCCTTTATCTTTCCTTTTGGAGCTGATTCACTTTGTAGTCATAAATTCTTGACTCAGTTGGTGAGAAACAATGGCATTACAGCCGTGGATGTTAAAGTGCACTGATGGGAAATGAAGTTTTCATCTTCAGGTCCTTGCTTCAGTAAATCTTCCAAATTCATCAGAAAGAAAGTTCCCAGACCAGTAATCCCCACTCAGATGACCTAATTCAAATAGTCTGTAGGCATAAGAGGCATCAAGCAGGTGCTGTCATCTGTTAGGGGAATACCCAGCCAGTACATGATTGTCTAGTTAGGCGGCAACAATTTTGGAAATAATTTAGTTTTTTTGTATTGCAAGTGAATGGTCAATACATTTTATTAGTGGATACGGGTAAAAGAATGTCTTCTGCATCCTTTCAGAGGGGAAGCTTCCCTAGATCTAAAGCTGCTCAGCTCCACGATAGGATGCTTTGTCTGAAAAGGGAACTCAAGTCTTTGTCCTTTTGGATTGCTTCCATAGTTTTTCACTCACTCTTCAGGTACCTGTTAATACGTTCTCTTATCCCTTGCAAACTTTTATGGGCATAGTCACTGAATTGGTACGTATTCCATGAAGTCCACAGGCCCTGTTGAGATGCAGCCACAGGTCTCAAGGGTGTTAGCAGATGTTATTCTGAGGCCACTCCTAATGATGTTTGATGGATCATAGTGACTGAGGAAAGTGCCCAAAGACTGGATGAAAGCAAATGTCACCCATCTTGGAAAAAGGCAACTAGGAGGACTTGGAAAAGTACAAGCCAGCCAGCCAGCGTCATTTTTATCCCCAGGAAGTTGATGGAGCAGCTATTGCTGGAAAGCATTGCCAGGCACATGAAGGAGGACAAAATAACATAGTCAGCATGGATTTACCAGGGGAACTTCATGCTGAACAACTTTTTAAACTCCTCTGATGAATCAACTTGCCCGGTAGATGAAGGGAATATTGTCTGCCTGGGCTTCAGGAAGGTTTTTGACATTTCTCTAGGTGGCAGCACACATACATCCCAGAAGGAATAGTGCAAAGAGGAGGGAACCAGTGTCTTTTCAAGGATGCTCAGTGAAAAGACAAGAGGCAGTAGGCACACACTGAAATACAGGAGATTGCCTCTGCACATCAGCAAATGATTTTTTACTGTGAGGGCGACTGAACCACGGCACAGACTGCCCAGAAAGATTGTGGAGCCTGGATCTTTGAAGACATGAAAAGTACACCCAGATATAATCCTGGGCAAGAGGCTCTAGGTAGCCTGGTTTAAGCAGGGGGGTTGGACCTGGTGAGCCCCACTGACGCCTTCCACTCTCGTTCATTCTGTGCTAGTGAATTCTCTTAGAGATGCATTTCAAGCACTGGCATGACAAAGATCTGTGCAGAGAGAGATCCAAATGGACATGGGATCTAAGTTCCTTAAGTAGTGCTCAAGAAGAATGCAAAACTCTGGGATAAGTGTCTCTTCCATAACTTAATCCCTTTCATGGGAAAATTCCCCAGCTATAGAAAGATCTTCTGATAGGCATGCTTAAGACTGACACTGGCTGAGCAAATTTCTCCCTATGTGTGTTTAAGACCAGTTAGGATCTTCACCAATACTGTTGTCAACATAGTCACAGAATGTATATTGTTAAGAAGGGACAACTTACATCAGAATGGCAAATATTGGTCCACAAAATGTATTAATGTATGGGAACTATCTACTTGGGTTGAAAATAAAAAGAAAGAGTTAGTCTTTATTTATCAATTTCATCCCAATATTGATAAGGTAAGAAAAAGACCTTAGTCCTTAACCTTCTTAACTCAAACAAAGATTTTTAAAAATTCCTTGTAAAAAATGTATCCTAATTATCAGACTATGAAACAATTTTAGTTGGGAAAAAAGTTCCAAAATTGTGTAGATAGTGGTAAAGAAGCCAAGAAAATAGGTAAGAAACAAAAAGAGAGCAAAAGAGTCAGCTTCAGTCTGCAAGCTCGTTCTAGAAGTAATCTGCTAGAAAAAGGAACCCCCAGTTGAATTTCCAATGTATTCATGCACTTGATTCAGTAACTAGTCAATGTAAAAACCAATCCTTTTGTACGACTTCTCCCAGCAACAAAAACTCCAGCAGCTTGACACCACCATCATGCCTGTCCCAGATGTACTTTAAAAGAAATGATCCTTTCTTGAAACTCTGTTTGCATAAAAGTTGCAAGACATTGGAGGGATTCTCCACATTCTCATTTCTCCGTGTGGCTTGAAAGTATATTTGATAAAATATGCAACAAAGCATATGATTTATAAGGTAGGGTAAAATGGATGATTTGGGAATTGATCTCTTGTTGATATTAAACTTCATATCCACTCTCTGTGAAGTTTCTAAAACAAATGATGGAGCTGAGGCATGAATCTGCCACAACAAGTGTTAAGCAAACATACACACTCCCCTTCACATGCCCCCCTTCCACACACACCTAGGCCCACGCAGAGGTCAGCATAGCAGATGATGAACACCTTGGAAAAGACCGAAATGCTAAATACCTCTCTTTGTGGGCAAAATAGCTGGTGCAACAATTCAAATATCTGGTGTAAAAATTCTGTTTAATATCTACTTCCTATTTAAAACACAGCTTTTCATTTAATTATATGTAGGGAATATTTTCATATTATTTGTTTCTTTACAATTACTTCATTCTCATGTGTTGTATGTCTAGGAATATTTTCTTCTAAAGATAGAAAAAAATAGATAATATCTTTTCAGAAGAAAACATTGGTTTATACAATTTTAAACCATCATGATATGGAAGAATTCTTTTGTCCCTCACTAAGGTGGAAGAACTATTTGGATCACAGATCATTTACAATGAAATACTTTACCTTTTTAAGATGCTTTCAGTCAATTTTATATCCTCATTGCTTATTCATTGTAAACAGTAATTTTTCAGTGAAGGGAAAGTGTGTGGTATATCTGCATTATGTTCAAACCCAATTCCTACTAAAGGCCAGGCTGAACCCCAGTAAATAATGTCCTGAATGATATTTTGCCGCCTTCTTTGGCACTTCATGAAATCCTAACATGAGGAAGTGTGGAAATACAGAGATTTTGTCCCATGTAGAAACCCATCCCATGTATTTTATGCTGTAATTCTTCTCTCTTTTAAAATTTGCTATCTTCTGCATAGTTTTCATTAACCTGTTACAGTAGTGAAAATCACAGATCAAGGTAATTTTGTAACACTTTGATTTTACCCCAAGAGCTGAGGGAAAACTTGCTCCTATACTTCAATCTGAGTTTCTTCTAGATTCAAACTTTGTTTCTCTACCATCAAGAGTCTCCTGTGTTGCTGCTCAAAGCCCCATCCAACCTGACCTTGAATACTTTCAGGGATGGGACACCCACTACTTCTCTGGGCAACCTGTTCCAGTGTTCCATCACCCCCACAGTAAAAAATGTCTTCCTTTCATCTAATATGTGCCAGAAGTATTAAATCTAGGCATATAAACTTTGAGGAAAGGTTTGAAATTCTTTTGATTTGAATCACATTTTATATGAATACTGACTTACAGGTGACTAAAATATGTTGATGGGCATTTGAGCTGACACTTTTTGAAAAGGTGCATGGAATTTAAAATTAAAACCAGCACCATTAAAAGCTTTGTGCCGTTTTCTTTTTCCTCTGGTATTCAAAATTGCATATATCAAATATCTGTGCTTCATACAAAGCTCTTAGACACTCTCAGAAAAAAGCTTTTCTTTCAGACTAAGTTGCAGTTTACGTAGAACACTAGTACTAGTGAAGGTTTTTCTGGGCATAGGGGGAACACCTTCTCATTGGATTTGTGTGCAGAATGCATTTTATCCAAACTGGAAAATTGATCCCAGCTGTGTTCTAGTCATCATTCTTACTGCATCAGGCCTGAAGATTCTGTGAAAAGTAGCCTGTGGACCTTGAACATAGCTCATGTGAAACAGATGAGAGGCGATGGAGAAGTTGAGGGAGAGAATAAAGAGCATATGGCCCAGTACAGACTAACAATTGTTTGGCACCCTTTAAAGGCTGTGTTTGACAAGCAGGGCTGAAGCAGGTCTGCAAAATATCCGGGAGATCAAAATCCATTGAAGCAAATTGCCCTGGCCAGTCACCTTGCTGCCGATAATTCCCTCTCCATACCAGCTGATCAGGCCTAACAATGCTGCTGCAGAAGTATTGTGAAAAAGGTAGGCATATTTTCACAGATGCAGGGGAAAATCCCCTTGGATGATGGTTCCAAGGGATTACTTGATGGAGCAAGTTATGTACCCTTATCTACCGTGCAATATCTAAGTTGGTGAGTTCACTATCTGTCAGCATCACTTTAGAAAATAAATGTTTGATGCACAAAAAAATATTTCATATGTCCTGTCTACCTGCTTCATTTCAACCAATGAATAGGCTACGTTCCATCAGCAAAGGGTTTATGATCCTATGTTTCTTTAAACTGTGGTAATTCTTTATTTTTTTCTAAATCAGACACTGTCTATTCATAAGATTCAGATGTCCATGGCAGGAGTGTAATTAAATTCACATGTTAAAAAATAACCTTCTTCTTGTTATCTTTTTATTAAATTACTGACATGTAACATCAGTCTGAGAGCTGAAGAAAACCCCTTCATTTGCTGTTTGCCAAGTATCATCTATGTGATACAAATTCTGCTTGAGAAATCACACCCGTACATTGCCATGTAGCACTACTAGTAATGCTTTCACAACCTTTTCTTCATCATTAGGTCTTTTGGTGAAGTGAATGATTAGAACATAAGCAAGGGCATTTGTTCAAGATGCTCCAGAAAGAGCTGTGGTCTGTTCTCTTCTTTGCTGCCTATGTTAGCACTGAGCTGCAAAAAATGAAAGATTACTAGGAAAAGTGTTACTTTCAGTCTAAACTTGTAAATGATGTTTGGAATACCCTGTTAAATGACAAGGTGCTCTTTTAAAATATGGCATCTTAAGGGAAAATGTCAGCTTTAAAAAGGTTTTGAGACAGTTGCTTCTGGAAAAAAAAAAAAAAAACAACAAAAGAATTGGAGGCATCTAAGGTCTTTAGGCATACTATTTTGAAGATTGATTCAAACCACAGTTTCTTCATATAGGAAGAGCAGAGGACCATAGATGCAACCCATTTGAAAATGGATTTCTATATGTTTCTGGTTGGGATTACCAGACATCATTTCTTGTGAAGTCGAGGGACTGCAGTTAGCACTCCAATAATTTCCTTCCCTGAAATTCAACTGCATTTGCTCCTTTTTCCAGAGTCCCCATTTATTAGTGAAGGTATGCTCTATCTATGCATTAGAATATTCCATTAGAGTGTGTGACTCATACTTGCTAGTTAAAATTAGCTGGAACGGAATGGATAGTTACAGTTGCTTGTATACAATAGTCTTATTTTGGCAAGTTTTCTTTAGACAATGTTGAAGCAGCACTAGCAAATAGGAAGTACAGCTTGCAGCAGGGAAGGACACTCTTCTGCTTTCTCAAGTTTCCTGTAGTTAAATAGACGCCAAAAGGCTTTTCCTAGTACTACTACTGTCTTGTAGGAATACTTGATCTAATCCTATCTTTGATCAAATTACGAATGGGTTACTTTTCTACAAGGCAGAACATTTTTCTTTTAATAATATGTATTTTGTAAGGTGGAAACATGAACTTGTGCACCAGTCACGTGGAATGTACTCCTTATTAAGTTTCACAACCTTCTTTAGAAAATATTGACTGTGTGTAACTTCAAAAGAAGAATTCTGGGCATCTTCATTCTATTGATGTAATTGTTTTTCTGCCATGCTGGTATTGTTTTCTATCATTTTTACCAACAGAAATATTTTTCCCTGACACCTATGGAAAAGACCTATGTTTACTCAACAGTGCGGCATCAGTACATTGTTTAGAATGATTTCAACATGGTCCCAAACATATCGGACAGCTAGACAGCAGAGGTTAGCAACAGGGAATGGGAATAACTTCTGAACCGTTTCAGTAGATTTCCCAGGAAGGGAAAATTGCTTTCTGCCACTGCAAATTTTCCCAGAGATTTTGTCTGGTTAAGAGTTGCATCAAAAGAGTATTTTTGCACAAACCTTGGGGCAAGCTCTGTCTCCGATTTACTAGTGAATGCAAAGAGGGTGAAAGTGCTGCTTCAAAGCCCTCTGTGTGCTTTCTGTACCAAGAGGGGGGGTGACCCCAGAAATAAGTTTTGATCTCTCTTCAGAACACAAGGCATGTCATCACCTCATTCATCTTCTTCTGGGACTCATAGCATCTTAAGACTAAGAAGCTCTCTTGCTTGCTGAAGTGCGTTCAGCAAAAAAACCTTGTCTCATCAGCAAATTTGAACACAACTACAGTCGAGTCAATTCCAATGCTGGCAGGGCAATACTCTACCCCACTAGTAACACGCCACTATTAGAAGACTGTGTAAAACTATTTTTGTACAAAGTAATCGGAGGGAAAAATAGAATTGGGAAGAACTGCACATTGTTCTGGAAAAAAGTCTCCTGCCTCAGTCTTACAGACATCATTTGCTGGTATCATTTTTAATAGTTGGGGCTTTTTAAATTTTGTAGAAGAAAAAATATTACTGCACCTTTATGTTTCCTTAATAGAAGTACAGCCATTTCTTAATAGATTAGAAGTAAGCCATTTGAATATGTACAAATGGTCTTTTCAAATACATATGCTATAGCACACTGTGAAAGTAATCTAAAGGTTTAAAAAGATTTTGGAAGAAAGTAAGTCTAAGGTGATAGAAGAAGAAGAAGAAGAAAACAGCAGTTTTCTTCTGGTGAAAAAAAAACAAACGGAGGACCTTGTACAGTGGAGATGTATTATTTGACTTCCTGAAAAACTGAGTAGGTTTGCTATTGCCAATGGTTTTCATTAGGAAGGAAGAGATTCCTTTGGCAAAAAAACCCCTTCAAATTGACTTGACAAAAATGTTATGACACTTAACTTCACCAATCCTGAAGAAAAATTCTCATCACTTGATCTGGAAATCATGATGGTAATGGAGACAAGGATGTCTAAGCCATGCCATCAGGAACATAAAAAAGCATTAGAATGCAGGTAAGACTGAGCTCCTGAACTAGTGTGAAGAGAATGCAACAAAGACATTTTCCTTTAAGAGTCTTCAGGATGGAAGGCAGAGCAAATTTTTTCACGGGAAGTATTTCTGAATAGAATGAATCTTCAAAATAACATTGTTTTCCAAAACCTGTTTACAGTATCTCTTACCATGATACACAGTTCCTATGAATAGAAAAAGCAAAGCACTTTTTTCCAAACTGTTGTGCACTCTTAAGCAATCTACAATAAAAATAGTATTTTTTCATGCTGGGAATGATGTTAATTACAAAAAAAGCCTTGTAGCACACTTGGCACTGTAGCCTCTTGATTAGCATAGCTTTTTATTCATCAAACACGTTTCACATTGACTATTTTTCTCTTTTAAATAACGGCGTCTTTGTACTTATGCAGCATCCATGAAGAATTTCTTGGGTGTTATTTTGTACCTGATCCTAAATGGCAGGTTCTGCATTCTGCCATCTGTCTAGCTTTGCCATTTGATGCAGCTTCTGAGAGGTATTTTCAGAATCGAGGACTACTTGCAAGAATGATGCTAAATCCATGCATTTTACTCCTTGGTTAATGCAAAACTATTTTTCCTTTACAGATCAATGAGAACAGGAAAATAATGATGGTGAGTTCAATCCTTAGAGTAATACAAAGAGGACTATTATCATCATTAGAAACCAAGCAAGGTGTATTTATTGCACATGCAGTATACTCACTAATGCAAATTACCCTGTAAATTCAAAAGGAATCTGTATCATAGGAGTGGATGGAATGTTTCTATTGATATTTTGCTTAAAGCAGAAAATTAATTCTTTTGACAGCCAACTCATGATTGCAAGCTCACTTTCAACTACAGCTTTCAAACAGATGAAACGTGTCTGTTTATAAAACGATACAGTACAGTACACAATAGCAAGTCAGGTCATAGACATTCAAAAGAAAAAAACAGATCAAAGGACACATTCATTCCCATCTACAAGCCCTCAAGAGTGTACAGGTCAAATGTCCCCAGAAAACTAGGCTGGTGGCGCAAATTCTCTATGTTGGCACCAGCAGAAGCAGCTGCTATCTTTATAGGATGCAATCTTGCTTACATCACCCTTCAGAGCAATCTTCTGTACCCCTGCCCAATACACCTTCTGCTCTATTCCTTGGACTTCACATTTGCATTTCTACAGAGTCCTGTCCTGCAAACTGACTCAAAGTTCAGGTAATAGATTTCCAAGATTTAGAAATGTTGTGTGAGGTTTATTTATTTCATATTTCCTTCCATCTAAGCAAACTGTAACTTTCGGAAGTGAAATATTTCGAGTATGTCACGTGTATTTTAATGTTAGCTCTGCTTCACATTCAAACTTCTCACAGACCCCTGTGATGCCTTGCTGCAAAAATATATAGCTGCCAAGAGTGGTTGTGGGAAGTTAGAATTGCCAGAAAACCATACAAACAATCTAACAATAGAGCCTTGGATTTCTGAATATAATTGCACCATGTAAAGTCAAAATATAATATTTAAATGATTTTATATAATGATGAGTGTGGGCTAGAGAGAATCCAGATAGAATTTTATTTTTTTAAACAGTTCCGGGAAAAACATGGCCTTGACTTGGAAGTATAGCACGAAATATTTTTATACAGCATGAGTTCTCATTACCTAATCATATGATTTGTAGACCTGAATTGGAAACCAGGAAATAAACAAAGAAAAATATTCAAGCTATAAAAGATGGGAGTTTAAAATTTTCTTTGTATTTCTGATTAAAGCTATTAGGTAGCTAAATGGTCACCCATGATTTTAAAAAGCATCTGGACATTAAAAATAGGTAAATTTCTGCGGGACTTGGATGTCAGCTATTCCTGAAAAGCTTTATTTCACCGCTTTCCAACCCTGAATCAATCCACTTAAACGCAGCTGTATTTCAGATGCTCAGTGGAACTGTCCATGTAATGCATATAGTTGACAAATAGTCTGCAGAAAAAGCTAGATCCATTTGAAGATCTTTTTCTGTAAATGGTATTCACGTTATTTGTACAAACACACAGATGGGATTTCTGCTGTCTTCTTCAGGCCACTTCCTCCAGAGAGCTCTCCATCAAATCTCTCTAGTTCTACTCTTCTGGTGATCCAAAGTCAGCACTGGGATGGTCCAAGTGCATGAATTACTGTCTGCTAGAGGTGCACCCCGAGGGCTTCTGTGTGCAGCATCACGTGAGCCCTACTAATGTCACCCTGTTGGTATAAACTGAGCTAGCTGGACCTTAAGGGACAAGATTGTGCACTGATATTGTAATAGAAATTAGGTACTAAGAAGGAGGCTGGAAGATTTAAATATTTCTGCCTCCAGCTTAAGCAACACTAAATCTTGGTCTTTATCTGAAAAACTAGGTGAATTAGCCTATTTGGCATTCCTATGCCAAAAATGTCAGTAATACAACAAGAACCGTCAAAAGAGTAACAATTCCAATCATTACTTTGTAAAAATAATTCATTGGAAGAAGTCGGGAAGAAGGATGAAACATGCCAATATCCTACCCTGAGAATCATTCTGTTGATTTGCACAGGTTTCTTATTATATACCCATCTAATGCATTGGACATGCATGCTTGTGATGACACAAATACTTGCAAAGCTTACCAGATAAACCATGTTCTCTTCAGACAGCAAAACATTGCTTGATGGTTGTGTTTGCTAATTACATTTAGACTCAATGTTCTTAAAGGTCTTTTCCAACCAAAGTGATTCCATCATTCTCTAAATCGCAGATCCTGCTTGTCTTGGTTTAGGGCAAATTTGGCAGCAATCCTCAAGAAGGGGTGATTTATTAAAAATATTGATCTAGTACTGATATCCAACTGTGACGGACCAAGGCTCTCTAACAGTTCAAAATTAGAAAGTGTATGTTTATTGCAACACTGGGCAGCGTGCGGGATAGCTCCCAAATACACACTGTGATTTAGAGGTGATAACAGAGTCTTTTTATCTATACAAGTATTGAATACCCAAAAGACAAATACATATTCATAATTTAGGTACATCCCATCATTCCTCACTTCGTATGGTAATTAGTTCAAAAGCTATTAAGCACACGTAGTTTGTTCCTCAAAATGAATCGGTGGTCCCTTTCATGGGGAGGGGTTCCAAAATGAGGAAATAAATGAAGTCTTCCTGGTTCTGAACTTTCTACATTTTCAATGCAAATATGACAAATGAACCCATTGGTAGAACTCCCATTCCCCATCTTCAATTGGTTTCAGAACAGAGGTGGCCTACAATTGTCTTATGTTCCTAAAAGCTATTTATGAGTTTCTATATTCTTCATGATAAACCCAGCTAAGCAAACATGATGTTGACAAGCAATCAATTATTAGTTAACTACTAACTCTTAACTTCAACAAGGCCTACCTATTTATTTTGATAAACTCTAATAAGGCTTATCTCTAACTAAAACCTCAGCTCCTCTAAAATCCCTAAATTTCTTTAAAGTTTATGTCTCAGGGGGCCCCTCCCAGAAAGCCCACCTACACGGCCCCTCCCCTCAACTGGTCTGGGAAACATTTCCTCTGAGAGAAGTGGAAAAAATCTGTTTATTTACCAGGGAAAGCACCCCCCAGCACAAAAAATGAACAATACCAGATGACAAAACTCAATCGCCGCTCTGAAGAGACAACAAATTCAGAAAGTCTCTCCTGTGGATGCTTGCTCTGTTATCAATCCCTCCGGCACTAGGAAAGGCTGCTGCCCAGAGTAGGCCCCCATAGGCCACAAAGTGCAAGCTCTCAGTGCTCTCCAGGTCCCAGTCTGGAGCAGGTTTGAACAGTTCCAAGAAAAGGGAAAGAAAAAAGACAGTCCAGGGAAAACTCTGCCTCAGCCAGCTAAACCAACTGAAAAGCAAAGAACACTCTGTTCTGCTCCATCAGTGCCCAGACAACACAGTGCAGCACAGAATGTGGAGCAGTGTTGCTTTTAGAAGAGTGAGTGCAGCCTGTGATAACAAACTCCGTACTTCTTCTTCTCCCCACCTTTGCTCTCAGAAGCAGTCTTGAAGGCAGAGAATATAATATCCAGCATTAACAGAACAGATGGCTGGGGATACAACATCATAAAGTCACCCTAGGACACTGCTCTACTGAGATATGTCACCAGACTATGCTAAGACAAAGTTTTGGAACTGCTAATTAAAATTCTACTATCACAGTGAAGCTGAGGAGGAAACACAGCTCACTCCAGTTACCTTGTGGCATGCCAATACTTCCTTTCAATCACAATGGTTTTCGTCTTTAAGTCCGTGACATCACAGGCATAATTCAACATCTTTTGGGCAGGAAGGAAGATATTCTTCTTCTCATTATACTGATGGGTAAGCTGAAATGCAAAGCAGTTAATTCAAAGTGAAACAGCGATAAAGTCAATAGTAAAACTCACCACAGTTTTGTTTACCAACCCAAGTCCTTACGATCCCAAAATACAAGAACAGCTGTAAAAGCCTTGTGGTTTCTTAATTTTTTCCTATACCTACATGGGAGGGTAAGGGATAAATGATCCCAAACAATGGTAATCCACAACAAAGCATTCTTGACATCATATTCAGCTTTTGCATAGCGAGCTCTTCACCTGATCAAGTTATTCCATTGCAATAGTTTGGGGAGTATCTTAGAGGGCTGCCTGTTGTTGGTTTAAACCATCTTGATCATTCAGGAACCCAGTAGCAATGAGAAAGTTCAAAATAAGATAGTGCTACACATTGATTTTCCTATATGACAGACATATTTCTACAAGACAGAAGGCTGACCTAATGCTTCCCTACAACATGGCTGAAGTGGCATCCTGTTCCCCATAGGTTTTTCAGTTTAATTTTAGCAGCTTTCTTACTAGATTAATGAGCTGAACTAACTCAAAAAGGAATCAGATAAGTGCCAGAGCTTTAAAACAAACAACAACAACAACAACAACAAAAAAGATGCAAAATGGTGATTTGTGGGTGCGTTTGAAAACAGAAATTTTTTTGTATTTTTCATAGAGACATGGCATTCTCTAGAATGATATTGCTCCAACGGTTTGAGTTTGGTTTTCTTTTTCCCCCTCAATTGTAAATGTTATGCATTCTTTTTGGCCATTTCAGTAAATAGATTTTCTGATACGTGTGAAAGACAGTCTAAAGTTCCCCTCATTTGCCTCACGACCATTCCCAGGACAGACACTGGGACCCTAAAGACACCGATGGGAATTCTGGCCTGCCAGTAATGGATGAACACCAAAAATCCTGAGGCCCCTGAGCAGAATTCTGGCCTGCCAAGTGATTGTTCACAGCTGTGTCTTCAGTGACTGCTTCTAGCAGGGCCTGCCAAAGGGCGACCCGGCCTATATGCTTGCACCTGCTTCACGACAATAGACCAGGAATTTTCCCACCTCTTGGCCAGATGAACTTGCTGGGGCAACTTGGTAGCCCCCCCATGGAAAATCCTTCATCTCCACTACCAGCGTGAGGCACCGAGGTTGAAGCCCCCCTACCAAGGACTGAGACTGAGACACCTGTAATTCTGATGCAGGGGTGCTGGCCTGACTGAAGCAGGATGCCTGCTGAGTGTTGCCTACAGATGTGTTCACCGGACCTAGACTGGTTTCCCCCAGAAAGCAGTCCTGAAACAGTGGGTCCCACTCACTGCTGATACTGACTTATCCTGCTGAGAACATGGACTGTCTGTACCCGTCTTCAATATCTTTTTCCCCCTCAGCAATTTCAATAGACTTCTTCTTCTTCTTGATTGTATCTCAGCCATTTCAAGATTCTGTTTCCCCCCTCAGCAATGGACTATAATAGAACCTTGAGTTAACCAGGACTTTGAGATCTTCCCAACGTGACTAGGCAAACTCTATCGGCTGGACTAAGAGGACTTAGTCTCTCCATGTTTGGTAGCTATACTCCTCTCTCTTTCTCCCCCTCTTTTTTATTCTTTTCCTCTCCCTGATTCCTTTCAGGCATTTGCTGTGGTCATTCTATAAAGGTGCATTTGTTTGGATTGATACTGCAATCCCCTTTCCAGGTTGTCTGTTGCACTCCGAGATCAGTTAACCAACCAACCAGTTAACCAACCCCTTGGTATCAGCGGATCGTGACGATACCTTCTTTCAAGCTGACATTGGTTCTAGTCCATATAAGCACACTGGTAGGTAAAAGTAGACTCTAAAAGATAACATTCAAAATGTATTTCCCTTGTCTTCCCATTAAAGCAAGTGAAGAAAGCAGACAGGAGGTCTTCAGATAACATGCTATGCAAATTGAAAAGATTCTGTCCTTATTTGAAGCAACTGAGAAACTCACACAATGAAATACAGTTCAGACAGATCGAAGGGTCACAGATGATGTCAAATCTGTACTTTCAATGTTTGAATGAAGCAAGATTTCTTGAAGTACAATCCTATAAAATGAAGGTGAGTTTGCAGAAGCAATTGAACTGGGTCTGTTTTATAAACACAATGTTTTCTAAGTAACTGAGGATTCAGGAAGGCAACCTTGGAATTTAAAGGATTTAGAAAGATACAAATACCAAGACTGGCAGTTCATTAGCTTTAACAGTCTCTTCAAATAAGATCTATTTTTAACTTCTTCTTGTAGTAGGTCTGAAGACATTAGGAATGATGCAATAAAACAAAACAAACAACAAACCAAAACAAAACCAAAACAGCTTTCTCAAAAAGCTTGGAGAAACCAGAGAAATTATGATTTTTAGGGGTTAAGTAGTCCTTTAAAAGTTGTCTCTGGGAAAAGAGATAAAAAACCACTAATTGACTGTGGAGTATATTCCAAACCTGTCCTGAAGCATGTAAGGGACAAGAGCCTGTAATAAAACTACTATGCTGGGTTCATCTGTTAAAAGCATTCCAGAATGGTTGAAATTATCAATCACATAATGTGGGATTAAAAAAAAAAAAAAAAAAAAAAGAAAAAAAGAAAAAGAAAAAAGAAGAAAGCATAGAGAAAAAAATATTTTGAACATGTTTTCCCATTCCCAGATGGCATAACAGCTTTATTTCATTTTGTTCCTAAGACTGATTAATAGCTTATGAAGTGTTTTACAATTGAGAGTGAGAGTGTTCACACTAACCATACAATTTGGATGGATCTCTTTTACTTTGCACAGCAGCAGATACGGTTTAGCACTCCACAGTTCAGTCCCCGAAAGTGAATGGGTGTGGCAGATTTAACCTAACTGGCCAGTCCACCAGAATGCTTAATTATCTTGGAAAATGCTTTGCTCTGTCTCATTATCTGGACATGTCTCTCTAGCTCCGCTTTGAGCTCCTTGATCTTTCATCTACAGGATGAGATCCAATTTAGCTTAGCAAGGACATAGCCTTTCAAAACCACATCTTTTATCTTCTGCATTCATACAAGTACATTTCTACTGCAGGGAACCCTGTGGAAGATCCTAGTTGTTTTGTTTCTCAGATAGTTGTTGCATAAAAGAGCTCTTCTTTTAATTTTTTCCCTGCTAAAGTATAGGCTCTGTACTTAACTGATTGTGATGCTAACTCATTATCATCTATTCTTCAGTCGTACAGAGTAGGCAGCAAAGTTTTCTTCTGAAGACATTCATTTAATGAGAAATGCTGAAGGTCTGACTTTAGTTGCAAAGGTCACTGATTGACCGGTTGCAAAATTGTTAAGTCTAGTAAGAGCAGGAAAAGTGTGCTGTTGCTGTGCCTGTAAATGTCGTGTCAGCTGCTGTTGGGATAAAAAGCATGAGCATAAGAAAAGATATCTGCATGGATAGAAAAGAAATTTGTTGTGATTTCTGCACAAGAGGAAGTATGAAGCACTTATTTCAGTGGCTAAGACAGTATCATCATTGGGCCAGTTCTCTTCAACATCTTTTGAACAACCTGGACACAGCACTTGAAGGAATATTAAGACAGTTTGCCAAAGACACTAAATTGGGAGGAGCTGTGAACTAACTCCCTTGAGGGCACAGAGACCTTGCAGAGAGATCTTGCCAAATAGGAGAGATGGGCAATTCTTGCTGGCCGGGAGTCTATGCACAAATCACAAAAGGGGCGGGACTGCTGGGGACGGCGTCTCAAGCTGGTTTTTTTCCAGCATCAGTCTCATGACATGGTGATGACAATGGGAAGCTGCCAGCAGCTCACGTCCCCAGCAGCAGACAAAGAACTTAATGTTACAACTTACTTGAAAAGTTTTTTGACCAATCACACAAAGCAAAAGCATATTGACAGTACTTCTGTCCAATCACTATAAAGACATGTACCTGGGCTTAGAACGATGCTCGCTTCTTTCGAATAAAAGACCTGCTTGTAAGCCTTAAGATACAACGCACAGAGCTCCATTATTAAGCTTAGAACTACCTAACATCGCGCTAGATATACTTTGCTGTAGCTTAGGGAGTTATTCTAGACAAGCATTAATACACAGACCATTGTTCCATTTGTCCTTACTTTTCTACTTCTCATCTAATTTTTCTGCTGACAAACCTTATGACTACTGCTTAGCTCCAATGACAGTTCTGCTGTCTCTGAGGCCTTCCTTTTGCAGCTTTCCCAAACCCCTCTGTTTTTGAGGATTCCCACAGGCAATCACCAACCAGATGGAGTGGAACAAGGGCAAGTGCTGGATTCAGCACCTGCAACAGGGCAATCCTGGTGGGTGTATAGACTGGGGAGGGAGCAAGAGGCTGGGAGAAGCACTGCAGAAAGGGACCCAGGCTCCTGGCCAATGGCAAGCTGAATGTGCATCAGCAGTGCCCTGGCAGCCAGGAGGGCCAAGCCTGTCCTGGGGTGCATCAAGCACAGTATCACCAGCTGGGCAAGGAAGGGGATTGTCTTGCTCTGCTCTGCTCTGCTCTGCTCTGCTCTGCTCTGCTCTCTCTGCTCTGCTCTGCTCTGCTCTGCTCTGCTCTGGGGCGGAATCACCTTGGTATTAGAAAGTCCTCAAATGAGGTCTACAAAGACAGGACTCAAAGAAATGGCATGCAGCTGAGTCAGGGGAGGTTTAGGTTGGGTATCCGGAAAAAGTTTTTAACCAGAGAATGGCTGGGCACTGGAAGAGTCTTTCCAGGGAGTGGTCACACCATCACACCTGTCTGAGTTTGGGACATTGCTCTCAGGCATATGGTGTGATTCTCAAGGATGGCCCCAGGCAGGGCCAGGAGTTGGACTGATGATGATCCTGATGGGGTCCTTCCAATTCAACAGATTCAATGACTCAATGGTTCTGTCCTGGCCACTCAAGGTATATTGCTTGGTCTCATCAGATTTTGATCTGCTCTTGTTGGTCAGACTTTGTCCCTACTGGCTAATGATATTTATCACAAAAGACAAAGTGCCTTTTCTCAATTTTCTCAAGCAATTGGAACATGCGCCTTAGAATCCTAAAAAAGTCTTTTCTTTGAAACAACACTGTAGTGTTTTTCAGTGCCCAGTAGTCTTTCCAGATCTTAAGGAGAAAGAAGGCAAAATGAGGGGACGTATTACAATGAATGATTGTCAATTTTCCGGTTCTTTAGCAGTATATTTGTACTTCCACTATTCTTTGCTGTAAAATCATGGTTTTCTATAGTATCCAATTTTCTAGCAAGACACATTTCTGCAACTGAGCCCATCAGTCATTGTGAAAATATATTGTCAAAAGTACAAAACATATGAATAGGCAGTGACAAGTGAGGGAAAAAAGAAGTATGAGAAGCAGCTGCATGATACTAAAGTGAGACAAGAAGGAGGAGAAGGTGCTCCAGTTGACACAGCAAAGAATCCCCCACAGTCCCTGGAGGACATCATCATCAAGCAGGTTGTCTCCCAGCAGTCCCTGGAGAACCGTGGAGGAACACAATGGAGCTCGTGTTCCTGTTGCACAGCAGGTGAATGTGCTTTGAAGGAAGCTGCAGCTTGTGGAGGGAGGGAGGGCCAGAAAAGCATCCTTGACCTCTTGGAAGAGTGGAAGAGTAAGTGCAAATCTTAAACAGCTGCTAACTCTAATCTATTCTCTTTCCACTTCTTGTCTTAGGTAAGTAAGAAGACAACCCAAGAATTAGAAGCCTAAATTCTTTTGCTCGAGGCTCCCATTCTTTCTGCCATTCTCTTAAAATTTAGTTTGAAGTAAAACTCATGATAAAGTTCTTAAGGCTTGATGTTCAGGCTTGTTTCAGAAAATAGGGAGTGCAAATAACTCTTGTCACTGTCATTTTTTTCATAGAAGGAAAAAAGGGAAATTACTGGTTTTCAAGGACTTACAGAAATCCATTGGTAACGGTGGTGAGACTGAAGAGTTTAATTAATCTGAAAAGAGAATGTCGTGGAGCTACCTCAGCGCTGTACAAGTTTTTTTACCAGGAAGTCTAGACTTTTAAACAGACTAAGGACACAATAGTTATCTCTGGGAATATTTTAGTATGTATAGTACATTCATCTTTAAGTAGTTCTATCTGTTTGACAGTTATGACTTAGGCTTTAAATTTGATGTGAAAAGAAATATTTGTGATTCAGATCATTTCCATTTCTGAAGCATTTCAGTTGTTGACTGTTTTTGCTGTCTCCTGAGGGCGGGAAAATAGTCTTTGTACCAATACTGAAACAAACTAGATGGAAAAATTTGTTTTCCTCATTCTTTTCTGTCTATTTGAACAGGCACAGCAGCAAGACCACTGCTATGCGTCTGAGTGGCCCTTCCACTCCTGGAGGACAAACTTGTAGTGGCTAGTATGTTATTTGCACACATTTCTGATGCCGGCTGTTAACTGTTGTGCAGAAAGATCTGTCAACCTTTTTCACAGGAGGACACTTCTGAATTGCTTCACTTGTCTCTGAAGCAGAGAACTAAGCTGGCACTCCATTTCTGAGATCTTGCTGCGTTAGCCCCCAAACCCATTTCTTTCAAATGCCTTTTACTTTCAACCAAAGCACTTCATTACTTCATGATGTAATCTCTTGTTCTTAATGTTCGGGGGATTGTTTTAGACTGATAAGACCATATTGCAGTAAGCAGGTAGAACATCTATCTTAAGCAGTATCCATCACTTGGCTTTGGTTCATGTATCATAACATCTGCAAGGAATGTCATTTACAATCAATGGATGGGCTGGGGTAACGGGCCACAGGTTTAGGAATCTTTCTCCAATTAATTTTGCGTTAAAATTTAGCTCTTATCATTTCAATTGTGTCTTTATTAAAACAATCATCTATTTATTACCTGTACCACAATGAACTGTGTACCTGTACCACAGTCAACAGGGGTTGAGCATCCTACAACAATTCCAAGAAGAAGAATGGTCTGAGCCCCCAGTGCAGCACATGAAGTCTGTCATCAAGTCAGAGTCCCGCAGGCGTTTTCTCAGCCTGGAGAAGAGCAGACTCTGGGCAAATTGTTAGAGCAGCTCTCCAGTAGCTGAAGACAGCCTACCAGAAGGAGGCAAGTGAGCTACACAAGGGCACGGAGCAATAGGAAAAGTGTGGATGGCTTTAAAACCTGAAGAGTATAGGTTTCCTTTGGCTATTGGGAAGAAATTCCTTGCCAAGATGGTTGGGAGACACTAGAACATGTTGTGGGTGACCAATTCCTGGAAGTGATCAAGGCCAGCTTGAATGGGTCTTTGAGCTTAAGGCGGTCTAGTGGAAGGTGTCCCTGACAATGACATGGTGGGGAGGAGGTAGGTGAATTTAATTCCAAAGCCAACCATTCCATTATTCTATGGTAATCATTCTGTACAGTAGCAGTAAGAAGTTGAAGCTAGAAATAACATATTCATGCTGAGAAACTGCTATCCAATGAGTTGAACTGTTTGGGTCTCACATTTATGTGCCATTTAGCAATACTATATCTAATATCTAGTCCTCGCTCTTTATCATACACGCAAGTATTTTATCATCTTTAACGTTTCTGACATTTGGGAATTTTCTTCCCTTCTCTTTCTTTCTTTCTTTCTTTCTTTCTTTCTTTCTTTCTTTCTTTCTTTCTTTCTTTCTTTCTTTCTTTCTTTCTTTCTTTCTTTCTTTCTTTCTTTCTTTCTTTCTTTCTTTCTTTCTTTCTTTCTTTCTTTCTTTCTTTCCCCTTTCCCCCTTTCCCCCTTTCCCCCTTTCCCCTTTCCCTCTTTCCCTTGTTCCTTCTTTTTCCCTTCCTTTTCTTTTTCTTTCTTTCTTTCTTTCTTTCTTTCTTTCTTTCTTTCTTTCTTTCTTTCTTTCTTTCTTTCTTTCTTTCTTTCTTTCTTTCTTTCTTTCTTTCTTTCTTTCTTTCTTTCTTTCTTTCTTTCTTTCTTTCTTTCTTTCTTTCTTTCTTTCTTTCTTTCTTTCTTTCTTTCTTTCTTTCTTTCTTTCTTTCTTTCTTTCTTTCTTTTTCTTTCTCTCTTTCCTTCTTTCTTTTCTTTCCTTCCCCCACTTCCTTCCTTCACTGCCTTCCTTCCACTATGTCCTTCTTTCTGCCACATCCTTCTGCCACTTCCTTCCCTCCCTCCCTCCACTTTGATGTTAATTTGCAAACTGTCCAGTAGTTACAGGAAATTACTCTTCTTAAATATCATTTTGAAGCTTAGAAATGAATAACAAAATTGTGTCAAACCATGGCATTTAAAAGCCACCTGAAAGTGAGAACTAGCTATTGAAAAGACAAAAATACAAAAATGAAATGATGGAGTGGATGGTTTTAAGGGATATTCTTTGTATTGCTTTGCTACAAATGAGGATCTCAATTTTTACACCTTCTAAAAACACATCTTGAAACTTACTACTTTCCGTGACAAAAATATTTCCAAAACAAGGAAATTGATTTATGCAGATGGAAATATCATCTCCCAAATAGTCATCATCAAGTCCAAAAGATTACCCTGCTTTTACGTAGTAAGCTTTATGGAGATTTCTATTCTCACACAAACCAAGAAGAATCTTTCCAATGACTAGAAAATCTTTAAAAGCAAAATAACCTTGAAGAAAAAAGATCCAAAAAAGAGCCGGGAATTAGATACGTCCACACTTGTTACATGTTGGTTACTAATATTGGCTCTAGTTTGTTGGCGAGTACACTTCCCATTCACGCACGCACGCACCCCTCTTCCTCCTGCACACAGATGTGTGATATTGGGTCTCAAAGAATGGACTATTTTCTCTTAGATAGGTTTTGGTTCTCAAAGTCAAAGCGTAGTCTTCCTGGCTCTATTACCAGGATTTTGTTCCGGGAAGGGAATGTGCTTGTGCCTGTTAGAAATGGGGAGGAGGGGACAGAAAGCAAAGCCATTTGAAGACAACCTGCAGCATAACTAAGAAAGTGGGGTGCTTCTTGACTGCACAACAAAAGAAAGATCGGGAGTAAAATGGAGGAAAACTTGAGGTGCTGATAGAGTTTCTCCTTGTGACAGCTTTCAAACGGACAGAAAACAGCACTTCCTCATTCTCCTGCCTTTTCAATTCACATTAACATTGGAAGAAAAGGGGTTTTGGACAACTTTCTTTTGCTTCTTGCCTAACACTCTGCTGACATTCCGTGCAACTTCCAGAAAAAGATCCGGGATGCTTTTTGTACTGGGAGAGTTTCTCCTTGCGAGACCTAGTAGAAAAGCTTTTTGCTAAGATGTAGGCGACAAGAGACGCAGATTCAGAGATACGGAGCTCTCCGAAGGTAAGGACCGCTCCCGGGCGTCTGTCCGCAGAAGCCGTGCTCCGGAGCGCAGCGCGACCGGCACAATGCTCTGTGTGCAAAGAAGCGGCTTCTTCGCCTCCGGGAGACGGAGACCGCGGCCGCGTCTTTAAAAGCGAAGAAAAAAGTCGCACAACATGGGGATTGTGTGTGCAGCTCTCAAACCTAAAGAAAACAGTACCTTACCACTCTCCGGCCTTTTCCATTCACATTACCACCCAAAAGAAGGAGTTTTGGACAACTTTCTTTTGCTTCTTGCTAAACACACTGCAGACCTCCGTGCAACTTCTAGAACAAGAGCGGAGATGCTTTCCATACTGGCACAGTTGGTCCTTGCAAGACATAGTAAAAAAGCTTTTTGCTAAGTTTTATGCGACCAGAGAGGCAGAAGGCAGAGTAAAGAGCTCTCTGAAACTAAGCCCCCTGCCAGGGCGTCTTTCGTCAGAAGCCGCTCTCCGGAGATCACCGCCACCGGCACAATGCTCTGTGCGCGAAGAAGCCGCTTCTTCGCCTCCGGGAGATGGAGAGAACGGCCGCTTCCCAAAGGCGAAGATGCAAGCCGCAGCACACAGATATAGCATGTGCAGCTTTGAAATTGATAGAAACGAGTACATTAGCATTCTCCTGCCGTTTCATTCACGTTATATTCGAATAAAAGGAGTTTTGGGACACTATCTTTTTCATCTTCTTAAACACTCTGCAGTCCTCTGTGCAACTTTTAGAAGAAGATCGGGGATGTTTTCTTTCCTGGCAGAGTTTCTCTTTGCAAGATATGGTGGAAAAGCTTTTTGCTGAGTGTAGAGCGGCAAGACACGCAGAAGACGCAGATACGCAGCTCTCCGAAGCTAAGTGCCGGTCCCGGGCTTCTTTCGGCACAAACCGCTCTCAGGAGCTCCCTGCGCTCGCCACAATGCTCTGTGTGCGAAGAAGCCGCTTCTTCGCCTCCGGGAGAATCGGCGAGCGGCAGCTTCCCAAAGGCGAAGATGCAAGCTGCAGCACACAGGCACAGTGTGGGCAGCCTTCAGACTTAGAGAAAACAGTACTTTACCACTCTCCTGCCTTTTCCATGGTTATTCTATTGGAAAAGAACGAGTTTTGGACAACTACCTTTCATTCTTGCCAAACGCTTTGCAGACCCCCGTGCAAGCTTTAGAACAAGATTTTGGATGTTTTCTTTCCTGGCAGAGTTTCTCCTTGCAAGATATGGTGGAAAAGCTTTTTGCTGAGTGTAGAGCGGCAAGACACGCAGAAGACGCAGATACGCAGCTCTCCGAAGCTAAGTGCCGGTCCCGGGCTTCTTTCGGCACAAACCGCTCTCAGGAGCTCCCTGCGCTCGCCACAATGCTCTGTGTGCGAAGAAGCCGCTTCTTCGCCTCCGGGAGAATCGGCGAGCGGCAGCTTCCCAAAGGCGAAGATGCAAGCTGCAGCACACAGGCACAGTGTGGGCAGCCTTCAGACTTAGAGAAAACAGTACTTTACCACTCTCCTGCCTTTTCCATGGTTATTCTATTGGAAAAGAACGAGTTTTGGACAACTACCTTTCATTCTTGCCAAACGCTTTGCAGACCCCCGTGCAAGCTTTAGAACAAGATTTTGGATGTTTTCTTTCCTGGCAGAGTTTCTCCTTGCAAGATATGGTGGAAAAGCTTTTTGCTGAGTGTAGAGCGGCAAGACACGCAGAAGACGCAGATACGCAGCTCTCCGAAGCTAAGTGCCGGTCCCGGGCTTCTTTCGGCACAAACCGCTCTCAGGAGCTCCCTGCGCTCGCCACAATGCTCTGTGTGCGAAGAAGCCGCTTCTTCGCCTCCGGGAGAATCGGCGAGCGGCAGCTTCCCAAAGGCGAAGATGCAAGCTGCAGCACACAGGCACAGTGTGGGCAGCCTTCAGACTTAGAGAAAACAGTACTTTACCACTCTCCTGCCTTTTCCATGGTTATTCTATTGGAAAAGAACGAGTTTTGGACAACTACCTTTCATTCTTGCCAAACGCTTTGCAGACCCCCGTGCAAGCTTTAGAACAAGATTTTGGATGTTTTCTTTCCTGGCAGAGTTTCTCCTTGCAAGATATGGTGGAAAAGCTTTTTGCTGAGTGTAGAGCGGCAAGACACGCAGAAGACGCAGATACGCAGCTCTCCGAAGCTAAGTGCCGGTCCCGGGCTTCTTTCGGCACAAACCGCTCTCAGGAGCTCCCTGCGCTCGCCACAATGCTCTGTGTGCGAAGAAGCCGCTTCTTCGCCTCCGGGAGAATCGGCGAGCGGCAGCTTCCCAAAGGCGAAGATGCAAGCTGCAGCACACAGGCACAGTGTGGGCAGCCTTCAGACTTAGAGAAAACAGTACTTTACCACTCTCCTGCCTTTTCCATGGTTATTCTATTGGAAAAGAACGAGTTTTGGACAACTACCTTTCATTCTTGCCAAACGCTTTGCAGACCCCCGTGCAAGCTTTAGAACAAGATTTTGGATGTTTTCTTTCCTGGCAGAGTTTCTCCTTGCAAGATATGGTGGAAAAGCTTTTTGCTGAGTGTAGAGCGGCAAGACACGCAGAAGACGCAGATACGCAGCTCTCCGAAGCTAAGTGCCGGTCCCGGGCTTCTTTCGGCACAAACCGCTCTCAGGAGCTCCCTGCGCTCGCCACAATGCTCTGTGTGCGAAGAAGCCGCTTCTTCGCCTCCGGGAGAATCGGCGAGCGGCAGCTTCCCAAAGGCGAAGATGCAAGCTGCAGCACACAGGCACAGTGTGGGCAGCCTTCAGACTTAGAGAAAACAGTACTTTACCACTCTCCTGCCTTTTCCATGGTTATTCTATTGGAAAAGAACGAGTTTTGGACAACTACCTTTCATTCTTGCCAAACGCTTTGCAGACCCCCGTGCAAGCTTTAGAACAAGATTTTGGATGTTTTCTTTCCTGGCAGAGTTTCTCCTTGCAAGATATGGTGGAAAAGCTTTTTGCTGAGTGTAGAGCGGCAAGACACGCAGAAGACGCAGATACGCAGCTCTCCGAAGCTAAGTGCCGGTCCCGGGCTTCTTTCGGCACAAACCGCTCTCAGGAGCTCCCTGCGCTCGCCACAATGCTCTGTGTGCGAAGAAGCCGCTTCTTCGCCTCCGGGAGAATCGGCGAGCGGCAGCTTCCCAAAGGCGAAGATGCAAGCTGCAGCACACAGGCACAGTGTGGGCAGCCTTCAGACTTAGAGAAAACAGTACTTTACCACTCTCCTGCCTTTTCCATGGTTATTCTATTGGAAAAGAACGAGTTTTGGACAACTACCTTTCATTCTTGCCAAACGCTTTGCAGACCCCCGTGCAAGCTTTAGAACAAGATTTTGGATGTTTTCTTTCCTGGCAGAGTTTCTCCTTGCAAGATATGGTGGAAAAGCTTTTTGCTGAGTGTAGAGCGGCAAGACACGCAGAAGACGCAGATACGCAGCTCTCCGAAGCTAAGTGCCGGTCCCGGGCTTCTTTCGGCACAAACCGCTCTCAGGAGCTCCCTGCGCTCGCCACAATGCTCTGTGTGCGAAGAAGCCGCTTCTTCGCCTCCGGGAGAATCGGCGAGCGGCAGCTTCCCAAAGGCGAAGATGCAAGCTGCAGCACACAGGCACAGTGTGGGCAGCCTTCAGACTTAGAGAAAACAGTACTTTACCACTCTCCTGCCTTTTCCATGGTTATTCTATTGGAAAAGAACGAGTTTTGGACAACTACCTTTCATTCTTGCCAAACGCTTTGCAGACCCCCGTGCAAGCTTTAGAACAAGATTTTGGATGTTTTCTTTCCTGGCAGAGTTTCTCCTTGCAAGATATGGTGGAAAAGCTTTTTGCTGAGTGTAGAGCGGCAAGACACGCAGAAGACGCAGATACGCAGCTCTCCGAAGCTAAGTGCCGGTCCCGGGCTTCTTTCGGCACAAACCGCTCTCAGGAGCTCCCTGCGCTCGCCACAATGCTCTGTGTGCGAAGAAGCCGCTTCTTCGCCTCCGGGAGAATCGGCGAGCGGCAGCTTCCCAAAGGCGAAGATGCAAGCTGCAGCACACAGGCACAGTGTGGGCAGCCTTCAGACTTAGAGAAAACAGTACTTTACCACTCTCCTGCCTTTTCCATGGTTATTCTATTGGAAAAGAACGAGTTTTGGACAACTACCTTTCATTCTTGCCAAACGCTTTGCAGACCCCCGTGCAAGCTTTAGAACAAGATTTTGGATGTTTTCTTTCCTGGCAGAGTTTCTCCTTGCAAGATATGGTGGAAAAGCTTTTTGCTGAGTGTAGAGCGGCAAGACACGCAGAAGACGCAGATACGCAGCTCTCCGAAGCTAAGTGCCGGTCCCGGGCTTCTTTCGGCACAAACCGCTCTCAGGAGCTCCCTGCGCTCGCCACAATGCTCTGTGTGCGAAGAAGCCGCTTCTTCGCCTCCGGGAGAATCGGCGAGCGGCAGCTTCCCAAAGGCGAAGATGCAAGCTGCAGCACAGCAGGCACAGTGTGGGCAGCCTTCAGACTTAGAGAAAACAGTACTTTACCACTCTCCTGCCTTTTCCATGGTTATTCTATTGGAAAAGAACGAGTTTTGGACAACTACCTTTCATTCTTGCCAAACGCTTTGCAGACCCCCGTGCAAGCTTTAGAACAAGATTTTGGATGTTTTCTTTCCTGGCAGAGTTTCTCCTTGCAAGATATGGTGGAAAAGCTTTTTGCTGAGTGTAGAGCGGCAAGACACGCAGAAGACGCAGATACGCAGCTCTCCGAAGCTAAGTGCCGGTCCCGGGCTTCTTTCGGCACAAACCGCTCTCAGGAGCTCCCTGCGCTCGCCACAATGCTCTGTGTGCGAAGAAGCCGCTTCTTCGCCTCCGGGAGAATCGGCGAGCGGCAGCTTCCCAAAGGCGAAGATGCAAGCTGCAGCACAGCAGGCACAGTGTGGGCAGCCTTCAGACTTAGAGAAAACAGTACTTTACCACTCTCCTGCCTTTTCCATGGTTATTCTATTGGAAAAGAACGAGTTTTGGACAACTACCTTTCATTCTTGCCAAACTCTTTGCAGACCCCCGTGCAAGCTTTAGAACAAGATTTTGGATGTTTTCTTTCCTGGCAGAGTTTCTCCTTGCAAGATATGGTGGAAAAGCTTTTTGCTGAGTGTAGAGCGGCAAGACACGCAGAAGACGCAGATACGCAGCTCTCCGAAGCTAAGTGCCGGTCCCGGGCTTCTTTCGGCACAAACCGCTCTCAGGAGCTCCCTGCGCTCGCCACAATGCTCTGTGTGCGAAGAAGCCGCTTCTTCGCCTCCGGGAGAATCGGCGAGCGGCAGCTTCCCAAAGGCGAAGATGCAAGCTGCAGCACAGCAGGCACAGTGTGGGCAGCCTTCAGACTTAGAGAAAACAGTACTTTACCACTCTCCTGCCTTTTCCATGGTTATTCTATTGGAAAAGAACGAGTTTTGGACAACTACCTTTCATTCTTGCCAAACTCTTTGCAGACCCCCGTGCAAGCTTTAGAACAAGATTTTGGATGTTTTCTTTCCTGGCAGAGTTTCTCCTTGCAAGATATGGTGGAAAAGCTTTTTGCTGAGTGTAGAGCGGCAAGACACGCAGAAGACGCAGATACGCAGCTCTCCGAAGCTAAGTGCCGGTCCCGGGCTTCTTTCGGCACAAACCGCTCTCAGGAGCTCCCTGCGCTCGCCACAATGCTCTGTGTGCGAAGAAGCCGCTTCTTCGCCTCCGGGAGATCGGCGAGCGGCAGCTTCCCAAAGGCGAAGATGCAAGCTGCAGCACACAGGCACAGTGTGGGCAGCCTTCAGACTTAGAGAAAACAGTACTTTACCACTCTCCTGCCTTTTCCATGGTTATTCTATTGGAAAAGAACGAGTTTTGGACAACTACCTTTCATTCTTGCCAAACTCTTTGCAGACCCCCGTGCAAGCTTTAGAACAAGATTTTGGATGTTTTCTTTCCTGGCAGAGTTTCTCCTTGCAAGATATGGTGGAAAAGCTTTTTGCTGAGTGTAGAGCGGCAAGACACGCAGAAGACGCAGATACGCAGCTCTCCGAAGCTAAGTGCCGGTCCCGGGCTTCTTTCGGCACAAACCGCTCTCAGGAGCTCCCTGCGCTCGCCACAATGCTCTGTGTGCGAAGAAGCCGCTTCTTCGCCTCCGGGAGAATCGGCGAGCGGCAGCTTCCCAAAGGCGAAGATGCAAGCCGCAGCACACAGGCACAGTGTGGGCAGCCTTCAGACTTAGAGAAAACAGTACTTTACCACTCTCCTGCCTTTTCCATGGTTATTCTATTGGAAAAGAACGAGTTTTGGACAACTACCTTTCATTCTTGCCAAACTCTTTGCAGACCCCCGTGCAAGCTTTAGAACAAGATTTTGGATGTTTTCTTTCCTGGCAGAGTTTCTCCTTGCAAGATATGGTGGAAAAGCTTTTTGCTGAGTGTAGAGCGGCAAGACACGCAGAAGACGCAGATACGCAGCTCTCCGAAGCTAAGTGCCGGTCCCGGGCTTCTTTCGGCACAAACCGCTCTCAGGAGCTCCCTGCGCTCGCCACAATGCTCTGTGTGCGAAGAAGCCGCTTCTTCGCCTCCGGGAGAATCGGCGAGCGGCAGCTTCCCAAAGGCGAAGATGCAAGCTGCAGCACAGCAGGCACAGTGTGGGCAGCCTTCAGACTTAGAGAAAACAGTACTTTACCACTCTCCTGCCTTTTCCATGGTTATTCTATTGGAAAAGAACGAGTTTTGGACAACTACCTTTCATTCTTGCCAAACGCTTTGCAGACCTCCGTGCAAGCTTTAGAACAAGATTTTGGATGTTTTCTTTCCTGGCAGAGTTTCTCCTTGCAAGATATGGTGGAAAAGCTTTTTGCTGAGTGTAGAGCGGCAAGACACGCAGAAGACGCAGATACGCAGCTCTCCGAAGCTAAGTGCCGGTCCCGGGCTTCTTTCGGCACAAACCGCTCTCAGGAGCTCCCTGCGCTCGCCACAATGCTCTGTGTGCGAAGAAGCCGCTTCTTCGCCTCCGGGAGAATCGGCGAGCGGCAGCTTCCCAAAGGCGAAGATGCAAGCCGCAGCACAGCAGGCACAGTGTGGGCAGCCTTCAGACTTAGAGAAAACAGTACTTTACCACTCTCCTGCCTTTTCCATGGTTATTCTATTGGAAAAGAACGAGTTTTGGACAACTACCTTTCATTCTTGCCAAACTCTTTGCAGACCTCCGTGCAAGCTTTAGAACAAGATTTTGGATGTTTTCTTTCCTGGCAGAGTTTCTCTTTGCAAGATATGGTGGAAAAGCTTTTTGCTGAGTGTAGAGCGGCAAGACACGCAGAAGACGCAGATACGCAGCTCTCCGAAGCTAAGTGCCGGTCCCGGGCTTCTTTCGGCACAAACCGCTCTCAGGAGCTCCCTGCGCTCGCCACAATGCTCTGTGTGCGAAGAAGCCGCTTCTTCGCCTCCGGGAGAATCGGCGAGCGGCAGCTTCCCAAAGGCGAAGATGCAAGCTGCAGCACAGCAGGCACAGTGTGGGCAGCCTTCAGACTTAGAGAAAACAGTACTTTACCACTCTCCTGCCTTTTCCATGGTTATTATATTGGAAAAGAACGAGTTTTGGACAACTACCTTTCATTCTTGCCAAACTCTTTGCAGACCTCCGTGCAAGCTTTAGAACAAGATTTTGGATGTTTTCTTTCCTGGCAGAGTTTCTCTTGCAAGATATGGTGGAAAAGCTTTTGGCTGAGTGTTGAGCGGCAAGACACGCAGAAGACGCAGATACGCAGCTCTCCGAAGCTAAGTGCCGGTCCCGGCTTCTTTCGGCAGAAACCGCTCTCAGGAGCTACCTGCGCTCGCCACAATGCTCTGTGTGCGAAGAAGCCGCTTCTTCGCCTCCGGGAGAATCGGCGAGCGGCAGCTTCCCAAAGGCGAAGATGCAAGCCGCACCAGCAGGCACAGTGTGGGCAGCCTTCAGACTTAGAGAAAACAGTACTTTACCACTCTCCTGCCTTTTCCACTGGTTATTATATTGGAAAAGAACGAGTTTTGGACAACTACCTTTCATTCTTGCCAAACTCTTTGCAGACCTCCGTGCAAGCTTTAGAACAAGATTTTGGATGTTTTCTTTCCTGGCAGAGTTTCTCTTTGCAAGATATGGTGGAAAAGCTTTTTGCTGAGTGTAGAGCGGCAAGACACGCAGAAGACGCAGATACGCAGCTCTCCGAAGCTAAGTGCCGGTCCCGGGCTTCTTTCGGCACAAACCGCTCTCAGGAGCTCCCTGCGCTCGCCACAATGCTCTGTGTGCGAAGAAGCCGCTTCTTCGCCTCCGGGAGAATCGGCGAGCGGCAGCTTCCCAAAGGCGAAGATGCAAGCCGCACCATGCAGGCACAGTGTGGGCAGCCTTCAGACTTAGAGAAAACAGAACTTTACCACTCTCCTGCCTTTTCTATGGTTATTCTATTGGAAAAGAACGAGTTTTGGACAACTACCTTTCATTCTTGCCAAACTCTTTGCAGACCTCCGTGCAAGCTTTAGAACAAGATTTTGGATGTTTTCTTTCCTGGCAGAGTTTCTCTTTGCAAGATATGGTGGAAAAGCTTTTTGCTGAGTGTAGAGCGGCAAGACACGCAGAAGACGCAGATACGCAGCTCTCCGAAGCTAAGTGCCGGTCCCGGGCTTCTTTCGGCACAAACCGCTCTCAGGAGCTCCCTGCGCTCGCCACAATGCTCTGTGTGCGAAGAAGCCGCTTCTTCACCTGCGGGAGAATCGGCGAGCGGCAGCTTCCCAAAGGCGAACATGCAAGCTGCAGCACACAGGCACAGTGTGGGCAGCATTCAGACTTAGAGAAAACAGTACTTTACCACTCTCCTGCCTTTTCCATGGTTATTATATTGGAAAAGAACGAGTTTTGGACAACTACCTTTCATTCTTGCCAAACTCTTTGCAGACCTCCGTGCAAGCTTTAGAACAAGATTTTGGATGTTTTCTTTCCTGGCAGAGTTTCTCTTTGCAAGATATGGTGGAAAAGCTTTTGGCTGAGTGTAGAGCGGCAAGACACGCAGAAGACGCAGATACGCAGCTCTCTGAAGCTAAGTGCCGGTCCCGGGCTTCGTTCGGCAGAAACCGCTCTCAGGAGCTCCCTGCGCTCGCCACAATGCTCTGTGTGCGAAGAAGCCGCTTCTTCGCCTCCGGGAGAATCGGCGAGCGGCAGCTTCCCAAAGGCGAAGATGCAAGCCGGACCACACAGGCACAGTGTGGGCAGCCTTCAGACTTAGAGAAAACAGTACTTTACCACTCTCCTGCCTTTTCCATGGTTATTCTATTGGAAAAGAACGAGTTTTGGACAACTACCTTTCATTCTTGCCAAACTCTTTGCAGACCTCCGTGCAAGCTTTAGAACAAGATTTTGGATGTTTTCTTTCCTGGCAGAGTTTCTCTTGCAAGATATGGTGGAAAAGCTTTTTGCTGAGTGTTGAGCGGCAAGACACGCAGAAGACGCAGATACGCAGCTCTCCGAAGCTAAGTGCCGGTCCCGGCCTTCTTTCGGCACAAACCGCTCTCAGGAGCTCCCTGCGCTCGCCACAATGCTCTGTGTGCGAAGAAGCCGCTTCTTCGCCTCCGGGAGAATCGGCGAGCGGCAGCTTCCCAAAGGCGAAGATGCAAGCCGCACCATGCAGGCACAGTGTGGGCAGCCTTCAGACTTAGAGAAAACAGAACTTTTCCACTCTCCTGCCTTTTCTATGGTTATTCTATTGGAAAAGAACGAGTTTTGGACAACTACCTTTCATTCTTGCCAAACTCTTTGCAGACCTCCGTGCAAGCTTTAGAACAAGATTTTGGATGTTTTCTTTCCTGGCAGAGTTTCTCTTTGCAAGATATGGTGGAAAAGCTTTTTGCTGAGTGTAGAGCGGCAAGACACGCAGAAGACGCAGATACGCAGCTCTCCGAAGCTAAGTGCCGGTCCCGGGCTTCTTTCGGCACAAACCGCTCTCAGGAGCTCCCTGCGCTCGCCACAATGCTCTGTGTGCGAAGAAGCCGCTTCTTCACCTGCGGGAGAATCGGCGAGCGGCAGCTTCCCAAAGGCGAACATGCAAGCTGCAGCACACAGGCACAGTGTGGGCAGCATTCAGACTTAGAGAAAACAGTACTTTACCACTCTCCTGCCTTTTCCATGGTTATTATATTGGAAAAGAACGAGTTTTGGACAACTACCTTTCATTCTTGCCAAACTCTTTGCAGACCTCCGTGCAAGCTTTAGAACAAGATTTTGGATGTTTTCTTTCCTGGCAGAGTTTCTCCTTGCAAGATATGGTGGAAAAGCTTTTGGCTGAGTGTAGAGCGGCAAGACACGCAGAAGACGCAGATACGCAGCTCTCTGAAGCTAAGTGCCGGTCCCGGGCTTCGTTCGGCAGAAACCGCTCTCAGGAGCTCCCTGCGCTCGCCACAATGCTCTGTGTGCGAAGAAGCCGCTTCTTCGCCTCCGGGAGAATCGGCGAGCGGCAGCTTCCCAAAGGGAAGATGCAAGCCGGACCACACAGGCACAGTGTGGGCAGCCTTCAGACTTAGAGAAAACAGTACTTTACCACTCTCCTGCCTTTTCCATGGTTATTCTATTGGAAAAGAACGAGTTTTGGACAACTACCTTTCATTCTTGCCAAACTCTTTGCAGACCTCCGTGCAAGCTTTAGAACAAGATTTTGGATGTTTTCTTTCCTGGCAGAGTTTCTCCTTGCAAGATATGGTGGAAAAGCTTTTTGCTGAGTGTTGAGCGGCAAGACACGCAGAAGACGCAGATACGCAGCTCTCCGAAGCTAAGTGCCGGTCCCGGGCTTCTTTCGGCACAAACCACTCTCAGGAGCTCCCTGCGCTCGCCACATTGCTTGTGCGCAAAGAAGCCGCTTCTTCGCCTCCGGGAGAATCGGCGAGCGGCAGCTTCCCAAAGGCGAACATGCAAGCCGCATCATGCAGGCACAGTGTGGGCAGCCTTCAGACTTAGAGAAAACAGAACTTTACCACTATCCTGCCTTTTCCATGGTTATTATATTGGAAAAGAACGAGTTTTGGACAACTACCTTTCATTCTTGCCAAACGCTTTGCAGACCTCCGTGCAAGCTTTAGAACAAGATTTTGGATGTTTTCTTTCCTGGCAGAGTTTCTCCTTGCAAGATATGGTGGAAAAGCTTTTTGCTGAGTGTAGAGCGGCAAGACACGCAGAAGACGCAGATACGCAGCTCTCCGAAGCTAAGTGCCGGTCCCGGGCTTCTTTCGGCACAAACCGCTCTCAGGAGCTCCCTGCGCTCGCCACAATGCTCTGTGTGCGAAGAAGCCGCTTCTTCGCCTCCGGGAGAATCGGCGAGCGGCAGCTTCCCAAAGGCGAAGATGCAAGCTGCAGCACGCAGGCACAGTGTGGGCAGCCTTCAGACTTAGAGAAAACAGTACTTTACCACTCTCCTGCCTTTTCCATGGTTATTATATTGGAAAAGAACGAGTTTTGGACAACTACCTTTCATTCTTGCCAAACTCTTTGCAGACCCCCGTGCAAGCTTTAGAACAAGATTTTGGATGTTTTCTTTCCTGGCAGAGTTTCTCTTGCAAGATATGGTGGAAAAGCTTTTGGCTGAGTGTAGAGCGGCAAGACACGCAGAAGACGCAGATACGCAGCTCTCTGAAGCTAAGTGCCGGTCCCGGGCTTCGTTCGGCAGAAACCGCTCTCAGGAGCTCCCTGCGCTCGCCACAATGCTCTGTGTGCGAAGAAGCCGCTTCTTCGCCTCCGGGAGAATCGGCGAGCGGCAGCTTCCCAAAAGGCGAAGATGCAAGCCGGACCACACAGGCACAGTGTGGGCAGCCTTCAGACTTAGAGAAAACAGTACTTTACCACTCTCCTGCCTTTTCCATGGTTATTATATTGGAAAAGAACGAGTTTTGGACAACTACCTTTCATTCTTGCCAAACTCTTTGCAGACCTCCGTGCAAGCTTTAGAACAAGATTTTGGATGTTTTCTTTCCTGGCAGAGTTTCTCTTTGCAAGATATGGTGGAAAAGCTTTTTGCTGAGTGTTGAGCGGCAAGACACGCAGAAGACGCAGATACGCAGCTCTCCGAAGCTAAGTGCCGGTCCCGGGCTTCTTTCGGCACAAACCACTCTCAGGAGCTCCCTGCGCTCGCCACATTGCTCTGTGCGCAAAGAAGCCGCTTCTTCGCCTCCGGGAGAATCGGCGAGCGGCAGCTTCCCAAAGGCGAAGATGCAAGCCGCATCACTGCAGGCACAGTGTGGGCAGCCTTCAGACTTAGAGAAAACAGTACTTTACCACTCTCCTGCCTTTTCCATGGTTATTATATTGGAAAAGAACGAGTTTTGGACAACTACCTTTCATTCTTGCCAAACGCTTTGCAGACCTCCGTGCAAGCTTTAGAACAAGATTTTGGATGTTTTCTTTCCTGGCAGAGTTTCTCCTTGCAAGATATGGTGGAAAAGCTTTTTGCTGAGTGTAGAGCGGCAAGACACGCAGAAGACGCAGATACGCAGCTCTCCGAAGCTAAGTGCCGGTCCCGGGCTTCTTTCGGCACAAACCGCTCTCAGGAGCTCCCTGCGCTCGCCACAATGCTCTGTGTGCGAAGAAGCCGCTTCTTCGCCTCCGGGAGAATCGGCGAGCGGCAGCTTCCCAAAGGCGAAGATGCAAGCTGCACCACGCAGGCACAGTGTGGGCAGCCTTCAGACTTAGAGAAAACAGTATTTTACCACTCTCCTGCCTTTTCCATGGTTATTATATTGGAAAAGAACGAGTTTTGGACAACTACCTTTCATTCTTGCCAAACTCTTTGCAGACCCCCGTGCAAGCTTTAGAACAAGATTTTGGATGTTTTCTTTCCTGGCAGAGTTTCTCTTTGCAAGATATGGTGGGAAAGCTTTTGGCTGAGTGTTGAGCGGCAAGACACGCAGAAGACGCAGATACGCAGCTCTCCGAAGCTAAGTGCCGGTCCACGGCTTCTTTCGGCAGAAGCCGCTCTTAGGTGCAAACCGCGACCAGCCCAATGCTCTGTCTGCGAAGATGCCGCTTCTTCGCCTCCGGGAGAATCGGCGAGCGGCAGCTTCCCAAAGGCGAAGATGCAAGCTGCACCATGCAGGCACAGTGTGGGCAGCCTTCAGACTTAGAGAAAACAGTACTTTACCACTCTCCTGCCTATTCCATTGTTATTATATTGGAAAAGAACGAGTTTTGGACAACTACCTTTCATTCTTGCCAAACTCTTTGCAGACCTCCGTGCAAGCTTTAGAACAAGATTTTGGATGTTTTCTTTCCTGGCAGAGTTTCTCCTTGCAAGATATGGTGGAAAAGCTTTTTGCTGAGTGTAGAGCGGCAAGACACGCAGAAGACGCAGATACACAGCTCTCTCACATAGACCTGGCTCCCCAAGACCCAAGGACACAAGCTCTACAGCTAAACTTAACTCCTCTCAATTTCAGGCAACATCACTAAGCTGTTCCCTGAGCTCACAGATAGAAGAGCTGTGAAGGAGACATCCCTGACACTGTAAGAATCCAATGAAAACCACTGCCAAGAGATGGGGCTGGCAAGCTAAATTTTGGCCTTTTCTCTGTTCATTGTGAGCTGCTCCTTAAGACACTTCTCATCCTGTTAGATCCATCCTCTCAATGAATCACTACTGCACCTGACAGGCAGAAAAGATAAGGGATGGAGGGGGTTTTAATAGGTTGTTTTCTTCTGCTTTTTAACTAGGTCCATTGACATGTTTGTTTCCTTGTATGGCATCTAAAGACAGGCCCAGATCTCCCAATGGCACCTTGCAATCCCCAGACACTGCTCTTGCTTTGAGCAGTGTGTGTGCTCAGATGATTTCCAGAGGTCCCCTCCATGACCACTGCAAAGCCACGTGCCTGTGGCCTCCCAGAGAATGGCTCTGTTTGGCTGACAGTGCTGAGGAAGCATTTCAGAAGCTGCTGGTGCTCAGCAGGGTGCAAGCCAGCTACCAACACGTTCCAGCAGCCTCCAGGAAATCTGGGACAGAGAAAGCTCCAAGGCTGCTGAAAGCAAGAGCAGATGCCATCCATGCTGCTCACTTCCAGCCAGGCTGCAGGGCAGCAGATGCAATGCTCTGGCTCCTTTTGCTGCTCTTTCCCAACCCTGCTCTCTCCCAAAGGTGTTTTGCACAGGGACAGATGAGCTGCCTCACCTCTGGGTGCTCAGCTGGTACCGAGCTGCCCGGGCACCGACATTGCGCACCAGCAGAGTCTGCCGGGTGCTGACCTTGACTGGACACTTGGAGAAGTCCAGCTGGGCAGGGAAGTCCAGCATAGCTTGGGCACCAGTGGCCCGAATTGGCACAACTATCCTTTCCCTGGCAGTGATGCAGACCAGCTCGTGGCAATAATCCTGCAGGAAAAGAAACTGCCTCAGCACAGGGCATTTAGTGCCATCCCCATGGCAGAAGAAAAACCATTTCTATAACCCTTCAAGGACATCAATTTACCTATTGCACCCTAAAATGAACACTAAGTTCTACTAATATGTCACATTTTAAAGGCACTGGAGCACTTTGCAAAACCCATCTCTGTGGCATTCAGCTCTTGTGTCACTTGGGTCATACCCATACCCTAGGCCACCATAATTTTTACTCTAAACTTTAATGATGTTAAAGAATTCCTAAGGCCCTTCTAAGGAGCATGGAGCAAGGGAGACCAGGACATTTATCTTTAGGTTTCTTTATTCCCACTGTCTGAGAATAGGACAAAGTGTTCAACTGCCTCTAAGCAGCAAAAGGAAGATGAGAAAACAGCTGCACCCAAAGAGATCCTGCACCTCTGGCCTGGTGCAGAAACATCAGTTGGCTCAGAACTCCCCTCTAACTTTGCCTGTCCAACCAAGTCAGGAGAAGAACAGTGCCAAGAGGCAGCAGGATGCTGTTGGAAAGGGCCTCTCTTTATTTCCCTGCAAGGCTTCCTCCCTTCCATGCTATGTCCTAAACCCTTCTGTATGAACAAGCCTCCAGATCAGAACATGAACCCTCCAGGGTCAGACTTGCCAGGGCCTCAGCACTGCTGTGCAAACCTCCCCACAAAAGCACCTTTGGCACGGAATGGGTGCCAGCTGACAGAGCAAGCACAGTGACAGGCATGAAGACAGAGCCCCAGCAGTGTCACTGCCACGGGCTCTGGGCTCACAGCTCTGCCTGCAGCTTGTACCTGCCCTGCAGCAGCTCCTGCAGGCAGGTGTCCAAGTCCCCTGCAGCTCAGCAACCTCCTGCTGACCAAGGGCACCCAGAGCCCAGTGTGCCTGTGCCAGGCCAGGCTCACGGGAACAGCACATCCTCTGCCCTGGCCCTGCAGCTGTGCCATGGTCACTTGTGCTCTGGGACAGCACAGCTGCAAGGCTGCAGAACAGAGGGGCTGGAAAAGCACCATCTTTGCTCCAGCCCAGGGGCAGGCAGGGAAGCTGTTGCCAGTCAGCAAGGAGGAAAGCTCCCTGTCTGCTGTTTTCCATCATAATGAAACCCCTTCCACTGGACCTAGAGATGGCCCAACATCGATCAACAGCCCTCTGTCATTTTCATCCTGTTCCCTGTGCATCTTCCCCTGGCAATGCTCAGGGATGTGCAGGGAGGGGAAGCAGAGCCTGTCAGGCCTGGCTGCAGTGCCTGCCAGCAGTGCCAAGGTGTGACTGGCTGCAGGCTGCCTGCCCACGGCCTGGAGCCCAGCTCACAGCATGCAATGGGCTGCAGCAGAGTGCAGGGAAAACAGTGGCTGTGGAGATCATTGTGTGCTTTGGCTCCTCCAGCCTCACCTTGTTCTCGTCGGGGCTGAAGCAGATGTGCACAGGGGCAGAGGCGCCTGCTGGCACCATATGGTACACATCCCTGGGGCACACCAGCTGGAAATAAGGGCAGCTCTCCATGCACACCTTCACCAGCTGAGGCATCTGCAGCAAAGACACCAAATGATGATTTTGCCACTTGTGGAAACAGGACCAGAGGAGACCTGTCCATGCCCTGCTGATATCCCTCCCTGGCCCCTTTCCCAAAGCACTTTCAGCTGTGCAGGAACAGGCACATCATTCACAAGGCTGAACTTGAATCCCTTCTGTCTGGCTCCAGCATTTTGGCCAGGGCCAGCAGGGCAGTGCCTGCTGGGAAGGAAGGGCCGAGCAGCTCAGCACCAGCAGGATGGAGACAGAGCACCTGAACCAAGTCATCTGCATATTCAACAAGGCCAAAAAACCTGCTGGCTTCTGCCTGCACACAGCCATGAAGTTGTCATGGTCCAGAGGGGGAATGTGCTACCTAAAAGCAAACCAGCACATTGTCCTGGGGGAAGGAAGAAATTCCCTTCTAGCAGATCAGGTTTGGGTAGGGACCTTGTGGGGATACAGTCAGGCAGGCAGAGCAGCATGAGAGGAGACCAAACACTGTGGCCTTACTGGGAAGAAAAGCAAACCTGAAAAGCAAAAGGAACACAGCAAGACCATCCCTAAAACAAGGAGATGGCAAAGAGAATTTCAATGGGCAGTAAAGGAGCAAGGAAGAATCATAAAATCATGACAGCAACCAGCTTGCCAAAAGTAACAGAAACACAGACAGGCTGTGCCTATGGACTCTGGGCTTCAAAGGCATTTTCTGCCTGGAGAAACATGACCAGCACTGAGTGACAGTGTGGTTCCAGTATGCAAAGCCAATCTTGGCTCTCCAGGGCTTCCTGCTGCCTGTGCAGGCAAGCTGGGCTGCTGGGCATTCCTGCCTGCAGCCAGCAGGCCAGGTGCTGCCCTCTGGGATTCACAGACACAGCACACATGCATTTTCTAGCACACTGGTATCCCCTGATCACCAAAATGCTCTCCAAAAGTCTAAACCAGATGATTTGGGCTCCCTCCCGTCTCCTCCCACCAGCCCACTCTTGGCACAAGCCTCACTTGAAAAAATGTTTCCCTGACTGAAATTCAAATGGTCTCAAGTTTTCCTCTTTACAGTGGAACACAACTGCTGACATTTTTCAACTTTTTCCCTCTCAGCTCTCTCAGGAAACTGCAAAACAATCCAAATTTCTTCAAGTTTCCACCTTGAAACCTCCAGGACCACATGGCTTTGGATGTGCTGTGGCTCTCCAAAGGGAAAGCAGAGCACCGTGTTGCTTTTGGAAAAGCTGAGCAGAGCTGGACGAAGCTGAGCAGGAGCCTCAAGTGGCACCTAAAGGCCTCTCACTGCTTCTGCTCCATCAGTCTGGTTGCAGGGCTCTTTCAGAACACGGTTCCTGCAGTGCCAATGCCATTAATGAGAAGTGATTCCAGCATAAAGTGCAGAAGACTCAGCCCCTGAACTCTGACAACTGCACAAAGGGAGCCAAACTGGCTGAGAGAGGCAGAGATTCCTACCAGGAGCCAAGATTAACCAAGGAGACACAGGATGTGCTATAGACTCAAGGCAAAGCATGAGGGCAGGTAAGAACTGTACAGCCCTCAACATTCCTATCAATCCAGAGCTTGCAAGAGAAGGAAACTCCTTTGGGATAGACACCATCAATGCATGGCCAAAATCAGGGGACAGTTTCCAGCACAGGAAGATTTCCACCACCTCGCAGAACAAGGTGCTGAGACATTTTCTTCTGCATGTGCTGCAGCAGATAACTTGCTTTGCTGTACACTGGGGGAATGACAGCACTCTCCTCTTCCAGCACAGTGTTAAAGCCCTGTGTGCCAGCACTTACCTTGTCCTTATTCATGAGAGACAGGCACCATTTCAGAGACCTCCCCAGCGACGAAGTTCTGAAATACCAGCTCTGGTGGGGAAACCCCAAACCAGCTCTGTTTCAGGACAACTGACAGCAGCTGGAGAGGAGAGAGAGCAGGGAGAGCTTCAGCTGCTGGGAGGAAGGTTCATGCAGGAAAATCTTCCACTGATCCCCAGTGAAGTACAGACTCTGGGGGAGCACGTCTGCCCAGCCCACACTGGGCAAACAGTGGCTCACCCACCTCTGCTCTGAGCTGATCCAGAGCTGCTGGGCCACACAGAGCAGGCTCAAGCCAAGCTGCTCTTTTGTCATAGATTTCTCCAGGTTTCTTTCTCCACAACGCCAGGCAGCACTTTCCTAAAACACAGCCCTGTGCCCATGTGGTCACAGAGCTCTGGGGCACTGACTGAGCACTCCTGGAGTAAGTAAAACCCATGAATTTACAGGAGACTCCATGGGAAACAATTTTGGGATGTCCTTTACTCTGAGACAGGGAAACCGAGGCCCACACAACTGCAAATATCTTTTTTGCTCTAGAACTTAGACATCAGTAAGAAGAGCACAGGACCAGAGGAGGTGTGAGAGATGAGCTGACATTTGGCTGAAGCCAAAAGGTTATGAAGCAAAAGAATAGAATTTGGTGGTTCTGTGTGTTGCTTGTGGTTTGGATTTGTTCAGGTTGGTTTGTTGAGTGTCACAGTGAGAGGGACGGGGTTGAAGACCTGACCAAAAGGAAGGAGGACAAGAGGGGAGGGGACAGAAAAGTTGGTGGTCAGTAGAGAATGGAAGCTCCTGAGTACCCATCCAATGGCAAAGGGCACAGGGGCCGCCCCAGCCGGGTACAAAGGGGATACAAAGATTGCCATTTTCTCGGAGGGTGTGTGTGTGTGCTTGGCTCTCAGGGAGGGAGACATGCCCGGCTCAGCTGAATCGTTACTAAGAAACACTTTTCTTTTGCTCTGATGATTTTGTTCCCTTTCACTGTACTTAAAAGTTAGTGTGTTTCAAACAGAGGGAAAGGCAAAAATAAAAAGACAAATGAGCTGCAAAGAAAAAGACAAGTGAGGTGAATGCTGAATGAGGATAAGGTTCAGTTATTTTCTCAGCAACTTGGGTAAAAGTAGAGTTGCTATCTCCTTTTTCCATGAGCTTTAAATGGGTGCTTTCTTGTCATTATTGCTATCTTATTTAATGCCATTGTAGGGGCACGTCTGGAATGACACAACAACAGCAAATGCTTCTGGAGCAGAGACATTGCTTGGAGAAAACTCTGCCCTGCTTTGTCTGCCTTCTCCAGCCACACTGCTGTCACTGCAGAGACGCAAGCAGGTCTCCTCCGTGACTTCGTGACTTCACAGCAGACACATTCTGCTGAAGGGAGTGGCTGCAGCACACTGTCCCTTAGCTGTGCCCTTCCCTGAGGTGTTCCCAAGGCCCCTCTCCAGGACAATCCTTAACCTGGATTGTGTTCCGTGTCTCTTGGGGCCAATTTCCTGCTCAACAGCCCACCTCAATCACCTACCCCTTTGGACTGTGCTTTCTACTGAGCCAGTCCTGCCAGAAAAGCAGCTTTAAACACACCTCTAAGTAGGCACTGATCCAGATAAAGCACATCCATTCCCCTCTGCCCAGGGCCAGTCCCCTGTACATCTGGCAGCCTGCAAAATCTAACACCCCATCAGAGCCCCAACACATTGTTCCAGCCCAAAGCAGTAATGCAATTTGTTTTATTAAAGCTGAAGTAATTCCTGCAGATCCCTGGCCTTCAAAGCCAACACTGCCACTCTGGAGGGAATCCTGTGACCCCAAGCATTTGATGGTGACCACACCTGTAGTAGGCATAGGGACAGGCGTTCGGAAGATTTCGGGCTGTGACGGAAAATTACAGGAATCCTTCTACCCCTCTCCCCATAGATAAGGATCACCCTTGGAATGTAGCCAGACGTGTAGCCCCCCTAACCTATGCATGCCAGTAACTTTCCACTCCATACTAACCCTAGAAAGTATAGCCAAACCCCTGTCTGACGTAGAGAAGCCCCTTAGTCCATAAATACCCTCGAGACCCCTCAATAAACGCCTTTAACCGTCCACCACATTGGTGTCAGTGTCCGTTATTGGCCACGAGGGATCCCAAGGGGAAGATCACAGTGCTGGACTCCGATACCAGGTCATCGCGGCCTTCACAAGAAGGCAACATAGTGGTGCCGAAACCCGGGACACGGGAACGCGTCCGGGCGACGGGGGAACTCCTGGCCAGGGGACAGCACTCAACGCCGGAACGGCTATAGCAAAGAAGGGGGACGTCCCAGGACCCGCGATTCGTATGGAAGCGATAGCGAAGGTCGTAAGTTTGATACATATGCAATGGGGAATCAAATGTGAGCTCAAGAATTTTAATCTCGCATTGACGAGACTCTTAGAGCTTGGGGTCATTGCTCGACCCATAGATATATTACACTCTGAGGTGTGGCAGAAATGTACTGTCGCGCTAGCAGAGGACACAAAAGCCACAGGCAGCAGCAAAAGCCTGAAAGCGTGGGAGAAGGCAAAAGCCGCCCTACGCAAAGCATTAGAAGAACAGGAGGAGTGGAACACTGCGCGCTCCTGTCTGTTAATCACGCCGCAGCTGGGGGAGGGGGCGATTACGCGAACCACCCCCGGTGGCGACCCGATTGAAAACGGGGAAACGCGGGGGCCGGGCGCATCCCATCCCTCCCCGAGCCCAGAGCCCCCGGAGCCCCCGGGAGACCCGCGGACCCCTTCGGGGGACCCGCCGGGGCCCAGACCACCTCCGGAGCCCCCCGGGGTGCCCGCGGACCCCTCGCCCATCCCTTCCCCGCCGATAGCCGACTTAGCGCAAGAAGCAGAAGGACTCGCACGGTCCTTTTGAGAGAGATTGGCGGCAGAAGCCCGAAATATCGAGAGGGCTAGCGCGTGGGCGAGCGGCGGAGGGGATCCGCCGCCCTACCCGTTTGAATATAGCGCGGGTGGCCGGGAGGAGGGGCAGAGCCCGCCGGCCCGCGGCGGGAAGAACCCAGAGACGCGGCCAGCCGCGAACACGCATGCGCGGGAAACCAGCGCTAAGCCCATGCCCAGCCGGGAGCTGTGGATCCCAGCAGACGCGCATGCGTGGAGGTGCGACAGAGGGCGGGCACTCGCTCGGGAGCCGCGCCCACTGATGCCACCATATATAGGAGAGATCCCTCCCTGCGGGAGGTGGGGCGAGCCCAGGGGGCGGGAGCGGCACCGCCCCCGAGGGGAGGAGCGGGGCCGAAGCCGAACAAAACGGCAGCAGAGACCGGAAGTTCACTGGCAGCCGACTTCCGACTCTGAAGGGAGCCACAGCTCCTCGGATTGCTCTGCAGAGCCCACCGAGTCCAGCAGCGACTCGGAAGCAGAGAAAATTGAATCGATGCAGTTTCGGACGAAACCAAATGAAACTTTTAACACAATCGAGAACCAGCCCCAATACGAACTCACCGATTGGGGTAAAATCAAAATCGAATGCGCGAGATGGGCACCCGCAGCATCGGTGCATGCCTTCCCGGTGAGAATTACAAGACCCCAGAGGAACCAGCAAAGAACATATACTCCCGTTAATTCCAAAGACGTTCAAACAATAGTTAAAGCTATTTCAGAAAAAGGAATTAACTCAGGAGTAGTTTCCACTCTTGTGGACAGTCTTTTTAGCAATGATGATTTACTCCCTTTTGATATAGTGCAAATAAGCCGTATGCTTTTTAATGGGGCGAGTTTGATAATATTTAAACAGGAATGGACAGACCGATGTACGGCCATGCTCGCTCAGGCAGCGGGGGAAGGGCAGCCACTCCACGGGTCGAGTTTATCTAGGTTGTTAGGGAAGCATGACGCAGTAGCCACACCCCAGCAACAAGCTGCGCAGCTTCGGACTGAGGAGGTCAGAGCGACTTCCCGGGCGGCCAGAGAAGCTATACGCGCCGCATCCAGGGTTGTGGACAGACCGACACCATAGTCGACCATCAAACAGGGGGAGAGTGAAGGCTTTACACAATTTGTTGACCGCCTCCAGGCTGCGGTAGACTCTTCTAATTTACCCGCTGTTGCAAAAGGTCCGGTGATAACCGACTGCCTTCGGCAGCAATGTAACACCGTAACCAAAGATATATTGCGTTCCCTCCCGGCCGGGGCCAGCCTGGCTGACATGATTAAGCATGTTGTGAAGGAAAAACAGCTGACCCCACTCCAAGCAGCCGTCCACACCCTAACCAGTGCGATAGCCTGCTTTAAATGTGGCCAGTCAGGTCATGTGGCAGCCAGCTGCCCCCAACCAGCACAGCTTCCTCAGGCAACACCCTCGCCCCAGCAGCGCCCCAGAGGGATCTGCTGGAACTGTGAGAAGAAAAGTCACCTCGTTAGAGACTGTAGATCCCGGCCCCGGGGAAACGGGAGAGGGGGGGGGGCGCGCGGGCCATATTCGACCCCCTCCCACTATGGATGCGAGACAGCCCATCTATGCCAACCCACAGTAGAGCAGGGGACCTTCATACCCTATGCTCCCACAGGAGACAGTCAGTATCACACCCCCGCCAGCGATACAATGGCAGAGCTATGCAGTACCACCAACCGTGCCCTCACACCCCCCATCATCACAAGCCAAGCAAGCGCTACAGGACCAGCAGGAGACGCCCCAAACCGGGACCCCTGGGTGGCCCTGGCCATGAAAATAGAGAAAGAACCCCCGAGAGTGTGGGAGACATGCCGCCTCTATGGCAGTCGAGACCCCCACATCATAGGACTTCAGTTTTGGGTAGACACGAGATCAGACTGCACGATTCTCCCCCAATCACATTAGCCCAGACATTAGCAGTTTAAAGAAGTCCCTCCAGTGAACGGAGTGGGGGGACAAACCCGGGCATGGAAAAGCACCCAGCTGGTGGCTATAACACTTCACACGAACAAGGGACCAGAACAAACAGTAGCAATTTACCCCTACATTTTGCAAAACTCTCCGCCACTAATAAGAAGAGACATCCTTGCCATGCTAGGAGTCAAGATTACAAATTTATCATAGGGGCCACTGCTGTACACCCTCAGCTGCCAATCAAATTGACTTGGAAATCGTCAGATCCTATTTGGAGGGAGCAGTGGCCTTTGTCAGAGCCTCGAGTGGCAGCTTTGCTGGAACTGGTCAACCGCGAACTGCAAAAGGGTCACATAGAACCCTCCACCAGTCCATGGAACACCCCTGTGTTTGTAATCCCCAAAAGGTCCGGAGAGGGTTATCGTCTCGTCCACGACCTGAGAGAAGTGAACAAGACGATTCGACCCATGGGTCCAGTCCAGACACTGCTACCCATGAATTCAGCTATCCCTGAAGGACAGCCGTGCGCAGTGCTGGACATCAAAGACTGTTTCTTCTCGATACCCCTGCATCCGGACGACAGAGAACGCTTTGCCTTTTCCGTGGCGTTTCCAAACGGTAATCGGCCTAACCTCCGTTTCCAATGGAGGGTGCTTCCACAGGGCCTAGTGGACAGTCCTGTTATCTGCCAGATCACCGTAGACAGAGCACTGATGCCGATCCGACATTCCTACCCTGCCGCAACCATCATCCAATACATAGACGACATCCTAGTCGCTGCACCATCGACGAGCCAGGTGGACCACTTGGTGTCTACAATCACAGAAACCCTCCGGGCCAACGGCTTCGAGATCGCAAGTGCAAAAGTCAAGAGAGGACCCTGCGTGACCTTCCTGGGAGTAGGAATCACAAGTTCCTACGTGACTCCTCCCAAAGTAAAGATCCACCGAGATATCAAGACACTTCACGATGTGCAATTCCTGGTGAGATCGCTGCAGTGAGTCCGCAACGTCGTCCTAATCCCCCCGAGGTCATGGACCCTTTATATGACCTCCTGAAGTGACAACACCCCTGGGAACCCAAGGAACTGACACCACAAGCAGCGAGCTCCCTCGATTTCATCGACCAGCAGATGTCCACTAGCACGCTAGGCAGATGGAACCCGGCCATGCCCCTGGACTTATACGTTCACTTCACACCAAAGGGCGGAGTGGGAGCACTAGCACAAGGACCTTCCGAAAAATCCCGACCGATCCAATGGGTAGTCCTCAGGAGACCCGCTCGTGCATTCTCCCCGGGAATCGAATGCGTTGCCAACCTCATCAGAAAAGGCAGGAAACTAGCTTTGAGACACCTAGGAACTGAGCCAACGAGAATACACCTTCCCTTTCGCAAGCAACCGTCTGCGGAGTCACCCGCGATTTCCGAGCACCTAGCCCTTGCTCTCACCGGCTTCGGAGGAGAAATCTCCTACTCTGCAAAACCACCCTGGACTCGGCTGCTGACCATCGTCGACATAGACATACCACTAAAGGTCAAGGACCGACCGCAGCCAGGGCCAACGGTCTTCACGGACGCTTCCTCCACGACTTCTACTGCAACGGCAGTGTGGCAGGCAGGAGAACAATGGCATTGCATTAAAGCATGTGACCCCACACTGTCAGTGCAGCAACTGGAAGCGACAGCAGTGGTCTTAGCATGCGGACTTTTCAAAGATGAACACCTCAATATAGTAACGGACTCTATATTCGTGGCGAGGCTTTGCCTAGCCATGGCAGGACCAGGTGTGTCAACATCTACAGCAGCCCTAATGCTGGAAGAAGCGCTCTCCTCACGACAGGGCACCGTATCCATCATTCACGCCAACAGCCACGACCCAATCAAAGGTTACTTCCAGACAGGCAACGACAAGGCGGACGCCGCAGCAAAAGGCGTATGGACGTTGCAGGAAGCTCGTCAGCTGCATGAATCACTCCATATCGGGGCCAAGGCCCTGGCGAAGAGATGCGGGATTTCTACAGCAGACGCAAGACATGTGGTGGCGACCTGTCCTTACTGCCAGAAGTCACCCCTGTGGACCAGTGGAGTCAACCCGAGAGGTCTCAAGCCTTCACAAATCTGGCAGTCGGACTTCACCTTGTGTCACCTGCTGAAGCCCCGAGCCTGGCTTGCTGTGACGGTGGACACTTTCAGCGGAATGATCGTGGCCACACAGCACCCCAAAACTAACTCTAAAGCCACAATTCAGCACTGGCTGACAGCCATGGCGTGGCTTGGCATCCCCAAACAGATCAAAACTGACAACGGTTCCAATTTCACCTCCAAACCAGTGCAAGAATTCGCCTCAAAATGGCGCATCACACTAGTACAGGGTATCCCGTATAACAGTACCGGGCAGGCCAGAGTCGAGCGGGCGAATCAAACCCTGAAAACCAGGCTGGAGGTGTTGGCAAAAGCAGAGGGTTTTGCCAATTCTATTCCCCCGGGAGATCAGGCACACATACTAGCAACCGCCTTGCTAGCACTGAATCAATTCCCTAGGGGGGATGAAACAAACAGCCCCGTCCAGAAACACTGGGCCACCAAGGCGCTAGAGGAAGGCCCACAGGTTGCAATTAGAAATGAGCTAGGCGAATGGGAGCAGGGCTGGAAGTTGATGCTCACGGGACGAGGGTACGCGGCTGTCAAAAAGGACAGCGAAATTAGGTGGTGTCCACTTAGGTCGATCAAGCCCAACCTTCACACTGGGCGGGACAAGACTGATGAGAATTGTGAGTTTCTATTTACAGGACATGCTTATGGGTCGTCCCCGGGATGCGTATGTTCCCCTCCCAGAGGAAAGTGACAGTCCACCGAGCCGCCGGACAACACCCGAGAGACCCGCACGGGCGAGACCCAAGCAACCATGGTGTTTCTGTGTGATTATGCTATTGGGGCTCGTCGCCGGAGGGCAAGCCAGCCCAGACCACTACCCTCACCAGCCCTTCAGGTGGGTCATGCAACATCTTGATGGTGACAAGATGCTCAGAGACATCACCACGCCAAACGCCCCGTCCTTCGTGCTTAGCATCACCGACCTGTTTCCGGAACAGCCAAAGGTAGACCCCCATTCTTCACACGCCACACACATGTACCTAACTTACTGGTGCCCAGCCTCAAACCCAGGAAAAAGTTATTGCAATCGCCCAGGGTGGGGATACTGTGGGCACTGGGGCTGCGAAACAGTAGTTACAGACGCCAGGCCGTCAGGACCTGGGTGGGACCCACAAGAGCCCGACAGATTCCTACAGTTCACCTGGGCACCCACAGGTTGCAAAACACCCGTCTTCCTTCAGGGAAGTTTCTATCGAAACCACCATAAAGTCCCCAAATTCCGGAAATGCACTCACTATAACATGACAGTCTTGCAACCAAATCACCCTAGCTGGGCTGTGGGCAAAACGTAGACAGTAGTCCTTCAAGGGTCAGGAAAGGGGGTGAATGTGCGAATTACCAGACTCCAACCGTCAGCACCCAGAGCAGTTGGGCCCAACAAAGTGATCAAAAGCACACAGAAAGAGAGAAACATGACCTACCCCAAACCCTTGCCACAAGGGTCACCGAGGTCCCGACTGGCGATGAGGAAGCCTTCCAGATAGGCCGCTCAGCCAGGTCGGACCCGGACCCAATCCTTCGCATGTTAGAAGCTACCTTTCTATCCCTGAATGAATCTAACCCTAACCTAACCGACTCCTGCTGGCTTTGTTACGATGTTAAACCCCCTTTTTACGAAAGAATCGCTTTAAATACCCCCTTCAGCTATTCCACAGCCGATGCCCCTCGCCAGTGCAGATGGGACACACCCCGCAAAAGAATTACCCTGAGTCAAGTCACAGGTCAGGGCAGATGCTTTGGCAATGCAACCCTAGCTAAGCAGAAAGGCGACGTCTGCACCGAAGTAGTTGAGCCCGACAGGAAGAATAATAAGTGAGTAGTCCCATCCGCATGTGGGATGTGGGTTTGCCAGAGATCTGGAGTGAGTCCCTGCATGTCTCTTGCCAAATTCGATAACTCTAACGACTTTTGTGTTCAAGTTCTGATCATCCCTAGGATCCTGTATCACTCAGACAAGGAGGTGTACCACCTTTTCGAAGAAAACAGCCGGCTCCACAAGAGAGAAATACTAACAGGTATAACTATCGCAATGCTGCTCGGCCTAGGAGCAGCTGGAACGGCAACAGGTGTCTCAGCCCTAGCAACTCAACACCAAGGACTGTCTCAGCTGCAGATGACCATCGATGAAGACCTACAGAGGATCGAGAAATCCATTTCCTTTCTAGAAAAGTCAGTCTCCTCGCTCTCAGAAGTAGTCCTGCAGAACAGGAGAGGACTGGATCTCCTGTTCATGCAGCAAGAGGGTCTGTGTGCCGCCTTGAAAGAAGAATGTTGTTTCTATGCTGACCACACAGGAGTCATTAGAGATTCCATGGCAGAACTCCGAAACAGACTGGCTCAGAGACAGAAAGACAAGGAAGCCCAACAGAGCTGGTTCGAATCCTAGTTCAATCAATCACCATAGTTAACCACCCTAATTTCTACCCTAATAGGTCCATTAGCAATGCTGCTTTTAGCTATTACCTTCGGGCCATGCCTGCTGAACAAGCTAGTCTCATTCGTTCAGGCCCGCCTAGAATAGACTAACATCCTGTTCGTGGGACAGCAACAATTACTGTGAACTCAACAGAGAACACTGCCAGTCACGAGAGACTTGCCTGGCAGAAACTTACTCAGGTTTCCCAAGACCCTTTTCCCTAGTCAGATCTCAACCTCCTACCTCATTTCAGTACCTATGTATAAGACTACCTCGTTCATTTGTGAAAGAAGAGAGGGAAGTGTGGTAGGCATAGGGACAGGCGTTCGGAAGATTTCGGGCTGTGACGGAAAATTACAGGAATCCTTCTACCCCTCTCCCCATAGATAAGGATCACCCTTGGAATGTAGCCAGACGTGTAGCCCCCCTAACCTATGCATGCCAGTAACTTTCCACTCCATACTAACCCTAGAAAGTATAGCCAAACCCCTGTCTGACGTAGAGAAGCCCCTTAGTCCATAAATACCCTCGAGACCCTCAATAAACGCCTTTAACCGTCCACCACATTGGTGTCAGCGTCCGTTATTGGCCACGAGGGATCCCAAGGGGAAGATCACAGTGCTGGACTCCGATACCAGGTCATCGCGGCCTTCACAAGAAGGCAACACACACCAAAGCAAGAGGTGCCTCCTTCAGCAGGAGAATGGCAAATGGCAATGTTGTGCCTTTGTGTCCCCAGCCTTCCCCCTGTTAGCAATGGCAGCTACGCTCCAGCACACCCCAGCAGCTTCAGCTGAGGTTATTTGTGTTGGCTTAGTGCAGATCAGGACTCCCAGTCCACCACTCCCAGCAGTTTGCAATGACAGCAGGACCTGGACACTGAGGTATTTTGCTGGAGGCAAGCCTGTCACAAGCACACACCCTCTTCAAACTTCCTGTTAAACAGAAAGGAAAAGAGCAGGAAAAGGCTACCTTTGGACCAGTCTCACTCCTGTCTAGAAATGGGCCAATTTGGGCAGAATACTCCCTCCAGTGCTGGCCTCCTTCTTCCTGCTGAGAAACTTCTCCCTCAAGAACTTAGAGGGAAGCAGCTGAAAGGAAAAAATACACCAGCTAGAGCCTCAGAGATGCACTTGTTCAGAAAGGCTTTTCTTGAACAAGTGGCACTGGTGAATAACTTGTGATCACAGCCACTAGGACAGCCCTGGAAGCCCTGGAAGTTTCCTGCTGAAATACTTAGCATCAGTCAATTAATAATACAGAGTGCAATACACATACTCCAGCCAAAAGCTCTGTCCCATGAGCTTCTCCGTGACTGGATGTGACATGTTTGGGGATTTCTGCTCTTTGGGCATTTGTTTCCTCTTATGTTTCATTGGATTGAGGCAGTGACCTTTCCAGAGAATGGGGAGGAGCTCTCAGAGCTGCCTGAACTCCATCCCTGCACAACACTCAGAACTCACAGCAAGGAGATATCGCTGCTGGCTGAGTCCAAGAGATGCAAGAAAACAAAGTTGTACCTAAAGTGAGGTGCACAGGAATGTGTCCAGGTTTTAGTTCTCCCTGTTAATTGTTTTCTCTGTCTGGGCTGACAGAGCCCTCCACAGAAGAAAACAGAGGGATCTCCTTGACAGAGCCTCAGCAGTGGGGCATCTTCAGTCAAGTGAGCTGCAGACAGCAAGGGACCTTTGTGGCCCTGGCCCCAGTGCTGCCTGCAGGGCTGGATCTGTGCCCACACAGGAGCTGGGGAGAGAACAGCTGCTTTGCAAGCTCTTCCAGCTGGGACCAGCCGTGACTCTCAAGGCTTTGGGCAGAGTTTGAGCCTCCCCCCCAAATGCCAGGTGCCCAAGGGCAGGATGGTCAGAGCAGCACAGGTGAGTGCCCAGCCTGACAGAAGGAATTCCTGTGGCAAAGGGAAAGGGACAGAACACATGCTCAGGGCTTCAGCTGTACATTGGTTTCACTTGGCTCCGCTGGCACAGCCAGGCAAGGCACAACTGAAGCATCCCACAGTGCTCCCTACTGCACCAGGACAGCCCCAGCAACAGGAGCACGGCACAAAGGGCTGGGGAGGGGCTCTGCAGCTTCACAGCACTGCTGGACAACAAGGGCAGGGAGAGCAGGGACACCAGGGCAGTGCCAGCTTAACACAGCCCCAGGGGCTACTCACAGTATCAGGCTTCAATCCTTCCTGGACAAAAGACGAGGTGTTGGTGTCTTCTTTGGCAATCTGACGCCATTTCCAAGAGAAGATCTCGCAGATGTGCGACAATGCCTCAACAAAACTGGAAGGAGCAACAATGGAACTCTGAAAATCCAGCACCCAATTCATGGCAGATTCTAGGGATATACTGGTGCTAAAAATGTTATATTATTTGAAAGTAGCTAAGCGCTTGTTGGTGTAAATAGCTAGTATATAGTTAGGCCTCTAGCTGGACTTTATTTGAACTCTATGGCTACCTTGTGCAATTCAAAGATGGATCATACTGAAACCTGGAGCTCAAAAGCTGAACATTAATAAGAGTTGGAACAGACAAAGCTGTAGCTTAATATTACTTTAAAAATAGTAGAGTGGGCCTCCTCTTCTTTAGGCTAAAGCACC